>NW_008824940.1:1692878-1703586 GCF_000699105.1 Pygoscelis adeliae | reverse complement strand
TTCCTGCCCCGGGGAAGCCTCGGGTTTCTTACTTGGCTTCTGCTCATGCTTAACAGAAAAGACAGCGGGAAACATTCCTGCCATGGTTGGGAGAGGTGGGTGTGTTTAAGAATTAACCCGGCCAGCGAAGGAGGAAAATCACGACCGGTAACGTTTGCTAGGAAGAAAAAGGGAAAACCCCACAGATGCGATGAGAACCAGCCTTTTCTCGCCGGCACATCACCACCACACAGCACAGATGCTGCAGGCAGCACCTCCTTCTGCCCGAGCCCCGCGGCTGCGGCTGGCTGCGCATCGGCCGGGTCCCAATCACAGCGGACTCGTGCTGCTCTCCCGGCCGGGTCAAGGCCGGCAGAAGCGGACCCCGGGTCGCGCTGCTCTCAAGGCTTGGCACTGACTGCAACGCCAGGCACGGAAACTGCAGCGAAGAGGGACGCGCGACCGGTGCCTCTCTGCAATCCTTCCTTAGGCGTCCTGAGAATTGTCAGCTGCGTGCTTCCAGCCTCTTAGTTTCCGATCCCTGGCTCTGGAGGTGATGCTGTGCAGAACAGCAAGGAGGAAAAAGTAATTGTCAGCTAAGGAGCAGCCCCTAGCCCAAACCCACTGGCTGTTCAATAGGCCGCTCCATCACGTAATAGCACCTCCGATGTTATTATCACTGTGCGGCAGAGAGAAACGTTCTCCGGCAGCATTCCTATTTTCATTTTCCATGGGTCTCCGTTTGTTCTCTTAGAAGTATTTTTTAAGAAAAAAAAAAGTCCTAACTGCCTCTTCTGACTCACCGCGTATGATCGTTGATAATAACAACGGGGTTATGACACATGGAAACCAAAAAAAAGAGAAAAGGCAGGAAAAGAGATTTAGGGAGATATTTCAAAGATTTAAAAATAACAACGGTGATGGTTAAATGAGAAATTTTCTTCTCTGCCTGGGGAACCAGAAAAGCTGTGGTTAATGCTCGAGTTCCCCTGGTCAGGTTACCCACCTCAGCGATTACAAGAAGAGCTGAGCGGTGCAGCTCGAGTTCAGAAGGGGAGCTGAAGCATAGCAGAGGCTCTTTGATGCATTAAGACAGCCCAAGTCAACAGCAGGTCTGGCTGTAAGGGAGGCAGCAGCCTTGGAGAACGTGACCTACATAGGGGCTTCAGCCTCCCAAGCAGCATTGAGGGGAATCAGCGGCTTATACAGCCACGGACATTTCCTAAAATACTTGTAATTGCGGTACTCGCCGGAGCAGACGACAGAAAAGCAGACCAAACGTTTCCACGGGGTTTTATTGAGGTATGACTTACAAATGAGCCTTTTCATTTAAAAAAAAGGAAAAAAGGTAAATTAATCCATACATTTATTCAAATCCCCTGCTATGATCCCAAGTCAGGCACAAAGCAATGTTTCCTTCCCAAGCCAGCAATTTTTCCATAAAAATAACCTCACAAATGGAAGGAAGAGGTGCTTTACATTTTATTTTCTCTAGGAAGTAATAATAATTTTTAAATGGGCGATATACCTCCAGCCCTGTTTTTCCCTTAAAATGACCCCAAGCTGCACAGGAAAAATATTTGCTCTCAGTGCTTGAACAAACCTCAGTGAATTAAGTTTTTGTTGTTAATGGCAAGGCTGCTGTTTATCTGCGGAGAATCAAACCAGATGTGGAAAATAACTGAGGGTTTGGTGGCTCAGCAGCTCACCCTTCAACCTCGTGGAGGAAGCCCGCCACCTAAACCTGGTCGAGGTCGCAAACAGCCCTGGAGATGCCTGGGTTTGTCTGCCGTGGCCGTCGGCGCCCACCCAGTTCCCAGCGGGGGTCAGGGGGTGAGAAGTGGGAGCCCCGGATGGGCTCCAGAGGAAGAGCCGAGCGCTTTGGCACTTCTGTGCCCTCCTCGGGGAAACTTTCACACGGTGAAGCCAGCTTTGAGCTTGTGACATCATTGAGGGTTAATTAAAATGTTAAAAATCTGCCATAATTGCCATCCCAGAGAAAATAATGTGTTCTACTCCATAAGACTGGTTGGGTACAACTTTTTTTTCCCACCAGAAAGTTCCCCCAGACTGGAAAGATTCAATACCTGGAGAGCACTAACGTGGAAACGCAGTGGTGGCCTATAGCAGGAGGTGACGGTGGCCGCCCCGTGCCACCTCCCTCCCCGGGAGCCGGGCTCCCCAGCCAAGCTGCACCTCTCACGCTGCCCCCCGGGACCTCCGCCGCGAGGAGTGGGGATCTTGCTAAGGAAGGGGGGGGAGCACAGGTACCCTCAGCAAGTACCTTGGCCAGAAGGTCTGCCCCGCAGATGAGCAGTAATACACTTCCCATATAGCTCCGCAGCGGCATTTCTGAATTTTAGCTGGAGATGTGCGTCAGAAAATGGTTGCTTTGTGGCTTCTACATTTGTGTTGAAAACTTTCGCAGGAAGACAAAAAAACCCCAAACCCACTCATCACAGCATTTTCTGACCAACTTTATTAAAACCTTTTAATCACATTTTTTACCACAGAAGCAGGAGGAGGCTGCATCCTTGAAGTGTTTTCCCTATTTTGCACGTGAGCTTTTCATCCCGTCCCAATGAATACCCGCGGCATTAACCACAGCCATCTGACAGAGCGTTTGAAGCACAACAAGCACGCGGGGCGAGAGGCTGAAGAGGCGACCGTGGGCAGTGTGTGCCAAGGAGGGGTTCACAACAGCCTGCTTTTCCACTCCACCGCGACCTGCCTCGCGCCTTTCCTCACTGGGGACTTGCTTCCCCCTAAAACAAGCCCAAGCCCTGCGAAGGAAACACCTAAGTGGTGGGGAAAGGTGGCTGTGCGGATCCATTAGCACTTCATTTCAGTAGCCCTGCTCCCTGCAGGAGATCTAATTGGGCTAATGAACATTAGCCCTCTTCAGGCGTACTGAACCTGGTCCGGCGGGAGGACCAGTGGGAAGCTGTCCTGGCATGCCCCGGGAGGTGTTGGGGAGGCACAAGGCTCTCCAGTGGCTCCGATGGCTTATTCATATCTCTCACTACATGCACCTCTGAATGGGATGATCGACTGCATATTTGGCAAAGGGCAAATTTAGCAAAACCATCTCCTCCTCTCTCTTCTTGTAGCTTTTTCCGTATGAACAGATAATATAGCTCTTCATTTTCTTCATGGGATGGCCAACAGGTACTGATGGTTTAACCCCACTGTTCCTTTACCCTTAAATACCCAGGGTTATACTAAAGAAGTATAATTTCTGGAAACAAATTATGTGTTTTGGACAAACATCCAAAATGCAGAAAATGGAGGGCAGTATTTCCATGCAGTATCTCTGTGGCTGCTAAGTTGTCTCCACTGGAGTCAGCCTTGCTAAGCTTTCACACGGCTGAGATAAGGAGATGTATACTCTCTGGTGAGGTACCAATCCTATCACATGCACCAGGGAGGCAAGGGCAGGAAAGTCACATTATGCCCCATCTGATAAGGCCGTACTGATGGTCTGGCGAAACTGAATAAATCCCCTGCTGATCTAGCCATATTCATCAGAATATACAAGTTAGCATTAAAACAGTGCATGCGATTTAAATATTGCTGCAGCATTGCAAGAAAAGCGCATGCAGGTGTTAATGCAGATTTGCATGGGGCTGTCTCTGTGCGCGTATGAAAGAACTGTTGACTTACAAAATCAGGTTGCCTTTGTAACGCCATGCACAGATCTCCTTCTCTGCCCTCCCTGGAGAAATCAGGATGCGAAGAAGCAAAGCTTTCTTCCTTCTTGATGTTTCCTAACTAGGCCAGATCACTTTGGAAGATGGCCAAAAGTTAATTTAATATTCACCGCTGACCTGTTTTATTCCTCTGAGGTTTCAGTAAAAAGTTGGGTGAAAGCCTTTTCCTCTGTTTGTCTGAAAGTGCGCCACCGTTAATGCCAATCCCTGAAGCACAGTCTGCAGTGCACACATAAATGATTTATTCAAAGCTACCGCTACTTACTCGCTCCATCAACACACTCCTGCAGAAACTTGCTAGCTGCCGCTCAGGTAATATTCACTGGCAATCTCAGCAGCATCGGGGAAAAAAAAGAATAAACTGCTTCCTTTTTATTTTAACACCCTTCTTCATGTCTCTTCAGAGTCATGAAAGAGATTTGGAAAACAGGCAAGAAATACCAAACTCCCAGCTCTCCTCCAGCTGACTGCATATCACCGGGCTGCTTAGCCAGGAGATTATGCAGCTGTGTAATCTGCATTGCAAAGCTGAAACCCTCCCGCAAAACCATCACTACCTGACTGCAGTACAAAGGCGCTGTTCTGGCTACTGGAAGTAAGAGAGGATAAGGGGAGGAAACTGCAGAGGCAGAAGAGATTTTTTTTTTCTTTAATAGCACATGAAAATCCAAGACAAAGTTGAATTTGAAATTTGAAGCGAGTGAAAATGGTGTTTTTTCTGCTTGCAGGCAGAGGGCGTTGCGATCAGGTGTTGCTAGACATGCTGGTCACAGCTGCCCCTACAGAAGTCATTTTTTAACTGAATTAGGAATTTACAGATACTGTACTCACATGCGCATGTGTTCACATGCAGTATCACTGATTACCTGTGCAGCAGATTCTGCTAGACAGACAGACATGCATACGTACACGACTGATGGTCATCAGTCCACAATAGCCCTGCTGACTTTGGAAATTGCCCTAAATATCAAGCATATGTTACGTGTCGTTAATCCTCTTAGCTTCCATTTTCTACAATAGGAGTTGTGAGTGTTCAGCTCCTTCTCAGACTTGGCTACGGAAGAGAATATATTTCTGTGATTGCCGCTACGTGCTCAGATACCTAATTTAAGTTACTGGTTGTGATAGGGACACTGAATTTAAATTAATGATTCTGGATTCGGTCTTTCTTCAGTGGAGGGATGAACTGCTGTGCTGTAAACGCTGATGTCCCAACCAGCAGTAGTCATTAAAGATCTTGATGATATGTCTCACAAAATGTCTACTGGTCGTCTTCTTCAAATCAAGCTGCCTTAGAAGAACATACCCTTCTCATTTTAACTGGAAAAACTATGCTGAAGTTCCTGAACTAAAACATGGTGTTTCCAATGAGCCCCGGTACCGATGTTAAACACCTGCACTGCTACTCCTGCCTTGATGGCCTTTCAGACACGGCAGTTTTAGGCAGTGGATCATGCTGGATAAAAGCTGCTGCAGAAGGTGACGTCTCATACATAATTTGATGCTTGCAAAACTGTATCAGAGGCAGATTTTCAAATGGACTGGAGGTGCATGCTGAAGGGTCCTGATGGATGCTTTACAGGATACAAATATGTATGCATACATATAGATAAATTCCTCTCAAAGGAAGGACAGATTTTCAGCTACCCATGATTTCAGTGATGCTTAGGTGACACATTACAGCACTTCTGAAAACTCCCAGGAGGTAGATATGCCTCCATGGGACTAAACCCTGTTGAAAACCTGCCCAATAGGGTGAAAGTCAGCTCATCTAACACCAGTTGTCCAAAAGTGAAGTGCCTACCCTAATCCAGTCGTCCAGACTCTGCTGAGTCAACGGAGAGAGACAGGCACCTTCGGAGGGCAACTCACGTGGCTTACCTTGGAAGCCTCCATCACGGTGAAGTGAATACCCACCTGTAAGCATCCACTGCTCTGCCTTGACTCTGCCCAGAGCACCCTAGACCAGATAAGTCACTTTTAGGGAGCTGCTCTTAGACAAGATGAATCCCAGCCTTGGAAATTAGCTGGAGTCTTTTCCTCTTTCTCCTTGTTTCCTGGCAGAGATCCCTGTTGGGAAGGCTCTCATATCCCCAAGTCCTCAGTTTAGGCTCCAGGTATGGAAGTGTCTGTTCCCATACCACTAGCACTGTTCCTCCTCCTCCTCCTCCCAAATCCATTTCGCTCTCCGAAAGATGAATTCAAACAGATACATTCAATACCCAGAACAAGTAGCTAGGCAGCGCCTTTCTGTATGTACAGAAACTTTTAACCTTTTTTGGGGGTCTTTTCCTCACAATAAAGAAATAAACTTGCAAGGCGACTTTTGCAGAAAAATTGAAGCTGAAAGCTGACGATTTGTCTGTTTTTTCCCTCTTCTGAGACCAACCTTGACTCTGCGTGCCAAACACCACTTACCAAACAGCTCCCCTGCTACCTGCACGAGCTCTGGTCCTTGCATGAGGGCTCCCAGCGAACATGGCCTCAGCAGCTAACTTGCTGCTGACACAGAGCCCAGCTCTCCTTTGATTTACAACCTCCTTACGCTGGTCTGATGCAAACATCCTGCAGCCCAATGTTATTGAATAACTTGTACGATCTGTCTCCTGTGAGTTCCATCAAAAACACCTGGCCTAAAAGATTTTCATAGATCATAAATCCAATGTTTCATCCGGATTTCTCAAGTGATGGTGAGCAAGATGTTTGCACCTGTGGGAGCCTGTTGAAAACTTCCTTCAGCAAAAGATGGTTTTTGAAAGGAATAAAGATTTTCTTGTGGTTTCCAAATCAATACCATCACTTTGGAGGCACACTAAAGGGAAGGAGTTTTGTTTCCACAGAAAAAAATCCTTACTAACGAAGACGTTTTGCTTTGTTCAAAAATTTCCATGGATGAGAAACAAATTAAAAATCTCTTATGTCATCATTACCTAATGTTTAATTAAGCAAACAATCCTGCTTTACCAGAAAGGCAGCAATCTGTATATTTTGGACCAAAAAAATGCAGACATTTCAACAAGTACAAAGCCAGAGCAAGAAACTGCAGGCACACAATAGCAGCTAGTGTTTTTTTCTGCCAGTGGTGGAAACATTTCCCTTCAAATATCAAACAGTGAATTCACTTCTTAAGGTGAATAGTTCAAGTGATAAAGGCACGTCGGATAAGAATGCAGAGGACTGAGAATCACGCATGCACATGTTAACCACAAATCATCTCATGTAGTGTGACTTATTTATACCATACATCAATAAAATAACAACTTTCAACCCACTTAGTGACTTTTTGTGTAGGGACAGAAAGCAAGCACACCTAAGTAGGCAAGGAATATTCAGGTTAAACGTACAAATTATTTATACTTCATAGTCTATTTTGGAGGAAGAAGGGTTGGGGGAGGAAAGGGGAAGAAGCAGAATGTACTTCAAATAGCATTATTTATCATTTCCTGACTAAATATAGCATGTGTCTCAGGAAAAGATTGACTTGGGCTTTCCAGTCAGCAGCAAAGGGAATTAACCCATGCTGGGTTTGGCATAAACTGGTAAATCCTTCAAGTATGATCCACCCCTTAAATTTAAGTCCAAGCTGAGCTGCTGGAACTGGATGTGAGGAGAAACATTGCCCTTTCGATGACAGTTTGCCTTGAAGAAAATATGATTTTCCGTAACGCTTGCTAACCTCTGAGCATGGCGGGATCTCTATGGTATGGGAGGACGACCCACCCCCTCTTCAGTCATCGGTCAGCCACAAGCAGGAGACCTGCATCCAGATGTGCCAAGGAAACCAGCCCTGGATGATCTAAGTCCAAACAAAAGTGAGCCTCCAAGCTCCAGGAGACCCAGACACGGAGCAGTGTGTGGCCCAGGAAAGAAACTAGCGATTTCTGAAGCTGTGAGGCCCTGCGTTTGTGTAAATCTTGGATTTCCCCATTTTTTTGGTGGTGTCTGACCTTTGCCTTGCCTGCCTCTGCAGTCTGAGTGAACAAAGTTGGCAGTGCTGTTCATGGGAAGGATTAAGCAGGAGCACTATTTCAGTATTACGTTCCAGCACTTGCCTCAAAAGCTGTGCAAATGTGCAAAATAATACGTTCCATTAAGTGATGAAAACTCACATGAAAATTGAAATAATGACCCCTTTGGAAAAGCAACAAATACTTCACCAAGCAAAATCACACTCGCCTTTGCACTCCTAGCACCAGACTTATTTTACAGCCCTCAGAATCGACTCTGTCATTTATATTTCATCAGCTATAGCACGCTAGGGTACTATAAACATAATCCAAAAGAAGTGCCAGCTCAGCTTCCAGAAAGCAAAAAAACCGCCAAACCAACCCCACCAAACCCAAGCCCTGCTCCAAAGGGAGACACAGAACAACCATGGGGTCTACTCCTAACAGAGGGAAAGGCGGGCTCCTCCCTCCCGTCAGAGACAGCACCTCTTTCCAAGGAGTTACAGATGGGTTGCTGCAAAGGTCACAGGATGGGGATTGACGTCTCTGTGCTGTAAAGAGAAACAGGCAGACTTCTCAACTGCCTCAACCGAGGATACTTATCTTATTTTAATCCCAAATTTATTCCTGGCCCCAGAAATCACTGCTGTTATCCCACATATGTTATTACGAGTTATATACATCAAGCATGCTGAAATGAAAGCCTAAGGCTGCAGACAACGTTCTTTCTAGCGCAGAAGTTGCTCCCGTGTTATCTGAAATAATTTGTATGTCTGGTTTTCTGTCTTCCCTCCGTTACCTCTTTGCCCAGCAGTGCTGTCCGTGTTTGCATTGTGATAACTTGACAGATACACAAACAAGTAGCAAAAAAGGTCTTGAGTATTTATAGTCTTCCTATTGTTCTGGTGTCACATTATCTGGTCTGCGGGCCTGGAGTGAAAGGAGGCAAGGCTGGCTGGATGCCTTGGCTAATCCTAACACGCTATCAAGCTCTTCTTCTAAATCACCAGTTCAAATGCAAAGTCAGCAGTGACTGGCCATCCTTATGACTTGCTCCGGCTGCCTTGTAGAGCTCTTGAAATGCCATTAACTCTCATGAAACACATACCTACTTCAGCAGAAACCCTGTTGCAGTATGACTTGCAGCCATAGCCCAGAGGCTGGGCACTGAACAGGCGTTCGCTACCCATCACTTCTAGATAAGGCCATGGTTATCACCCGCGTAGGGCACGTGGGCCCTCGAAGAGCTTCCTCTTGGGCTCTATGTTAGCAAGTGGTGCAGGGCAATGGGAGCTGGTCTGCAGAGCGAAACATTGCTGAGGACCTCATGTCCACAGGACCTGCAGTTTGGGTTTTTTTTGCCTCCCCCCCCAAGTTCTCGCCTGCCCCGTGGACTGAGTGCCTGCTAGCGGAAATGCACTGGGCATCCTCCTGGGACACACCTTTGGGTTTCGTTTCACCTGGAGGCACCTGCTGTGCCTGGCACGGCTCCACGCCGCAAAGCAAAACCCAAAAGGGGACCATGGGGAGTGCCCTCCTGGACTGACCTCTGGCGTCCAGGACACGGGTCAGGGAGGAGGGGGGCACCTCACTGCCTCCCATGCAGCCCACCCCACCACCTCTTCCCCCCCAAGCACGGGCCATGCGGAGAGACTGCCAGGGCACGTGGCCTCGCTGCAGCCAAACATGCGCCAAACGTGGGCTGTGCGCGTGGCGGGCGAGAGCAGGCAGGGCTCAGAGCTGCCGCTGCAACCGCAGCTCTGCCTGTCCGCTGGAGCGAAGGCAGCTGGCTCCTACCCACCGCCCAAATTTCACATGGAAACACAGTCATGTATACACGGATGCCACTGCTATCCAAAATACGGCCATAAATAGCATGCAGGCTACAGCAGTTGTGGCAGGCTGTTTTGCCATAAATAGAGGGGAAAACGGGTCAAGCTGTGACTCACGCATGTATGCTCACGCAGGGTTTTGCCCATTGAGCCTGGAGCTGCTCTAGTATTTTCAGTGGAGTAAACCAGAGATGGTACTGGCCTAAGAGGCTCTACGCACACTGATTTCCTTCAGTTTGATGCAAACTGCTCCAACAATCCTACCTTTACCATTCCTTTTGGAAATTATTGCACAGCACAGGAAAAATCAGGACATTTTTCCCTTTGAAGAGTTGCTGGTTACTACTGTGAATAATTCTTCTCTTGCCTTGGTCTTTACATGTTCTGCAGGTGCAGACTATTGCATCTCCTCCTCAGCTGTGGCACTGCCAAGCAAGCCAGGTTTAATTCTTGCAAAGCACAACCGACAGTCTAGCACCATTCCAGCTCCGTCTTTGCTGCCCTTTACTGAACTCTAGCCAAATTACCTCTATTTTTCCGGCAACCGAGAGATCAGAACCAACCTCAAAATTCCAGTTACAGATCAAGTCTCACAGTGACAGGAATTACCGTCTCCTTCCCTGGGACCTGAACTCTCTCCATAACGCCTTATGTTTTAAACCTTCTTTGAAGCCAGTCAGTGAAGCGCTGCCCACCTTCCCACATGCTCCTTTAGCGCAACTGTGTTCCACTTCAAAACATCAAAACCATGTTTCATGTTTTTCCCTAGAGCTTGAACTTGTGTTTTAACAAGTCAAATCTCACTTTGTTATTTTCTGCTCATTTTTCCAACCTGGCAAGGCCGGCCTGCCTCCCTGTTCAGTACTGTTCATGGTTCTCACTGGCTTTTCCAGTTCTGCCCAAGATAGTGCCACCTCCAAATTCCTTGACCGGTGTTTGAGAAAGGAGCCGCCTTAATAATAAGTAAAAATAGAAAAGGAAAGGAAAGGAAAGAAAAGAAAAGAAAAGAAAAGAAAAGAAAAGAAAAGAAAAGAAAAGAAAAGAAAAGAAAAGAAAAGAAAAGAAAAGAAAAGAAAAGAAAAGAAACCAGATGCAGTAAGCCAGCAAAGCAAGTTGCAGAGCCAGTCCAAAGTGGCAGACTTTGCCATCTGTGTGAGCACCAACCAGTTACAGAATAACGTGAACACAAAAGGATTATTTTTTGCCTAGAGAAAAAAATCAGTTAAAGATCTCAAAACAA
>NW_008824940.1:1682229-1692857 GCF_000699105.1 Pygoscelis adeliae | reverse complement strand
GCTCTTCCCAATAGCAGGCATTATTCACTGATCTTTCAGGGAAATTAAGGCAAGGAGATTTACAGGGATTTGCTCAAGTCAGCACGGGGAAAAAATTTTCGCACAGAGATGTCCTGATTTTTGTTCTGTAAAAGCAAAACCACATTTAATATCTTGATATATATAGTTTGATTCTAGACTCTGGTATCAGTGTTCTCAAGAGTGTACTGCAGTATGATTAATTTCAACTAAATGTTAAAGAAAAATGAGTATCTATATAGAGAACCCACAGTCAAACTCAGTTTGGTTTCAGAGACAAGATTTCACTTGCAATGTCTCATCTTTTTTCAAGCGATTTCATTTCTCTTTCTAATTGCTCTCTAGTTACACAATCCCCCCTCATGGTACTGAGTTCTTAGCAAGTGCTTAATTAACAAAAACAAAAATTATGATCTTTCTTCCTTCTCAAATTGCTAGTGAAATCATTTCATCGACATATTTTCTAAAAATTATCTATTTCGGGTTGGCTATGTCTGTGAGTAATGAAATGAGTAACTGCAAGGAATGTGAAGCAAAGCTAAAGAACAGGAATGAGTTTTGAATTTAATTTAAAAAACCCCAACATTTCTTTTCATGTATGGAACTAAGAGCAAATCATTTAGTTCTAGTTACTGGGGTTTGACTTAAGCACAATCTCTCCTAACGAGTACAGTGTATTTCAAAATAATGTAGCCAGTTAAAACAAAACAAAACAAAAAACAACTACAAAGAAAGGTGGACTTCATTCTCTCTGGACAAAATAATCAAGAAGAATGACAGTAAGAGATGATTAATATTCCAGATGGTAGCACGGTCTGTAATTAAAACACGATATGCCAAAAGATTACAGCCAAACAAGAAGCCTGCCCTCATCCGCTTCTTAGCATTACTAATTGTACAGTTATTAGGCCAAACAGTGGCTTTTCCTCATTATACTAATTCCTTTATTTGCCGTGGAGCTCCTGTCTTAAAGCCCCAGACACCAGAAAACCACTTTATGCCACGAATAACCCAGCAGAGGCAGGGAGGGGCACTTGTGAGGGACAGGGACAGAGACGCGTGGACGGAGGAAGCGTATGGCATGAAGGAGCCCCTCGTCACTCTTCCCTTCAAATCTCTTTCTTACAGCCACCAAGCCAACGCTTGGCCAAAAGTTCTTGTCTCGATCTCTCTCCCACTCCAGGGGTTGCTTCTTCACGCAACTTGGGTCATGGACGCCAAGTGCCTGGGGAGGATCACCGCCCAGGGACTTGCAGGGAAGCTCCTCCTGCGTATGGCCCCAGAGGTGTCTGGGTGCACAGCTAAGGGGTTTGCAGTGCCAAAAGAGCTCCTGTCGTCGGACAGCCTGCACCCCACCCTGCCGGTTATCTTCTGTAGTGCTTCGCTGTAGCACTGAACTGAGTCACATCGGTGCTCAGAGCTTGCAGTCCCAGAGCAAGCTGTCCCCCGAAAGCGCACCAAAGTCCCCCATCCGCTGCACAGCAACGTAAAGCTGAACATTTCCACTCCACCAAGGCAAGCCTGACCCCACACAGATGAACCAGCTGGGACCTGCTGACTAAATGTCCTTCCTACATCTGTACAGACGCGCACTTAGCTTTTCAACAGGCATCGTACGGAAGAGATGAAGGACGTGGGGCAGTTTGTCCACGTGGATAATATGCGTACTATTAGAATACACATTAAAAACATTTCCCCACTGGAACGCAGCATTTTTTAACTTCAAACACATGCTGTACTTAATCTAAACAGAGCTAAAAGAGAATGTGAAGAATTGGATGTCGTTCACAGTCCCAACAGCCCAGCTTTTCAAATCTCAGACCACCCTTCGTCTGATTATTTGTGGGCCTAATGAAGTAATTGCAGAGCGGCGGCCTGATTTCCTCGAATCAAATGTCAACAGTCACCAATCTCCAGGAGTTTACGCAGCTTGGTAACATAGTGACTCTGCAGCATGGGGGCCCATACATGTTTTTCATATTAGGGAGCAGATGGAAGCTGTAATTCCCTCTAGAACGGAGGGATGCCTTTCAGCAAACAGTAGCAGATGACATGCTCATTTCTGGAAATGTTTCCCACTTCTATCCAACAGATCAATGGGTTGTGGTGGAGGAGCTGAAACAGTCAGACATGGTTGGACAAAACACTGCAGAGGGGATGGGGAAATACAACCACCACCTCATAACCCGCAAGTCTCTGTTTATCTGGTGCTCGGCACAGGGACTCGCTGCTCTCCAATGCCAACAAATTCAATTATGGTGCCCAGGCAAAGAGCTCTGCAAAGCTGCTTGGCTTTTAGAAACGGAGACCGCATTAGTACGGACAACATCGTGCTATTTCTCAAGAAATAAGACATTTTTCACTAGGTGGGCTTTACAGGTGATCTAACCTTTCTGTAGAGAAGATGTTAGTGCAGCCACTGAGGTGGCAGGATGGCTGCGGTCTCTGCAAGTTTGCTTGTATTTAGAAAGTACAGAGTGCTTTTTCTTGAAGTCAGAGGTTTTGCAATCCTTCCTGCAGTAGGGTCAAGCAGCCTGTCAGCTGTCCAACTAAGGGAGGTAAGCTGCAAAATACAAACCCTGGTTACTTCTTTAAAATGAAAATACCCAGGCTTGCTGTCTTTTAACCCTCTTTCAGGCATGACTGTTCTGTCAGCCAGGCAGCCTCTCAGGAAGGCAAGGAGCACGGAGGGCTTCAAGTATCCTCTGAGCTTGACAAGGAGACCCTCTCACAAAGAAAATGCTCAGGACTTTTTAATTCAGCCTTCGCAATGCAGCACCTGCCAAGAATATTTCCCCATCCTGCTTTCCCTTACTCCTAGCAAGGAGACACCAAAGCCTGCCCTCGGGAAAATACACTGGTAAAATTTAGAAGAACATGAACTAGCAAAGGGAGTATAACTGGAAGACTATGAAAATACAGAATAATGTGGCTTACGGTGTGATCTACACTGCTGTACATTTTTGAAAGGTGTACAGATTTGTTTCTTTTTCATGATGCCGATTATATAAGTTCCCAAATTCCAAGGGGCTGTTTAAAATCCCGTCTACTGCATAACTTGGATATTTCCAACACCGTGAGTTTTCTGGAGTATTAATTATAATGCTCGTGCGTGCCAGCTTAGCCCATTTCTGAGCTATACATGATCCCTCTGGCAAACTCTGCCACTGCCTCAGCTCTGACCTACATCTTCTTGGCTGCCTAATTCAAAGCTTCTCCTGCCCGAAGATTGCCCATCAAAGCGTAGATGCCGAGCTATTTGCTAAGGCGCAGAGAAGCGCTCTGTGACAGATCGAGCTCCTCTTCCCAGAGGTGCCAGGCCACCAGCTGGGAGAGCTGTCTTTCCTTCCTCTCTCCTGACTGACAACCGTCAGCAACCAGCCCTCTAATTCATGCTGCACCGCAGGAACTAAATAAACAACTGCATTAGGCAATTACTGCAATAAATGCCTTCTTTCTTCCCTCATTTCCACTACCAATTTGTTGTTGGAGGCAAAAGACCACCTTGTTGGAGTGGCTTAATTTTTTTAATTGTGAAATAACCACCTCACTGACAGGTGGGTTATGGTACGTGTTTAAAAATCCATTTAAATGAACATGAAGTCAGATGGTCTGTAATGTAATGCAAATTTGAAAGTCTTTGCTTTTAATTCTGCTGAGCTTTTGCCAAGCTCAGGCATCCTCTATGGCAAACAAAAGATCCTCTCCCATGAAGCCAAAGTGTGTGGGGTTTTTTATCCCATTTCTATCCTCAAACATTTAAACTTTGAAATTGAGCTTGCCCAGTGTATTTAAGCACCCAGGATTTTGCTGCTGAGGCCAGTCCAGCCTACCCAGTGGTGAAGGCAAGGAAGGGAACCTGTGACGGCAGATGTGCTATTTAACTACGCCCAGCTGTATGCTGTGCCTTTAGACAGAGATTTGCCTTGTAGACGTAGGTAGATCTTTTCCACAAATCTGATGATAATTAAATTCTCCTGGCAGTCAAAGGCAAAATAACTCAGTAAGCTGACAACACGTTCAAAATTAATTCTGATTTTTAGAGGAGATATCTTTTGGCAAGGTTGATTTTCCTACCAATCTGACTTTTTTTTTAACATGCAGCTCACTATTTATTAAGCAATATCAGAGGTTTGAAAATCCACTGAATGCTGTTAAAACAATTGCAACATTCAGATACATGAGGAAAGTGTGACGTGGTACTGATGTATTTAGCGTGAAAACAGATTTATATCAAAGTAGATGTCTATAGCTGAAAAGTCTAAAACAACTGCAAATTTACACTCATTGCTCTTCAGTCACCTTTGTGTGCATTATACACACATTTTATAATGGGCTTGTGCATGTATTTCGCTTGTATTTAATACATGTATAATTTCTCATTGTAAAAGTTTGTTCAGCCATTTTCTCATGTGTATCAGGATACATGTGCAACCGAGAGTTGACAACCCCCTGTTTCACAACCCAAGTGTTTCTACACATGCCACCTTGAGCTGCAGAGCATCAGCACGCTCTCTGCTTGGCATCCTGAGGGAAAGGCAGCTCCGAAATGAGGCGCCTGAGCCGTGCAATGCAGTGTGCCTGAGAGGCACAGCCCTGATGCACTGGCATGAGCTGCCCGCGGCAGTTTCAACATCTCCTGCTCCTGTTACGGGCTGCTGTTAACCACAGCAAGGAGAGTTAACAAGAAGAAGAAAGTTGCAAACCAAACCGTTTGTACAGAAGGGAAAAGGATAGGACAGAGATGTTTAACAACTGATGTCATATGGCCATGGATCTTTAGGGTTGGCAGTCACATCTGCAAAGTCTGCCTGGCCACTCTCCAAACTACTGCCCGCCGCAAGTGGATGGGTATTTGCATGAAGATGCAATGCCTGTCTTTGCCTCTTGTTGCAATTTTCTCTTAGTGTTTTCCACCAAGCTTGGTATATAATAAGCACACGCGTGGGAACACAGGCAAGTCCCTCAAGGGAAAAAGCAATCCTTGGAGCAGACACAGGTTTAAAAGTCTCTGGTTTTGAAAGGCACTGCAGCAAAAGCAGGTGCTTCCACTCACACAGACAGGAGCTAATTGTAGGATCGGTTCTGGCCTACAGGCTCTCTTTTTAATGGTTATGTCCATAAAGTCTTTAACTGCTCTCTGTAGTTAGTGACCACACACACAAAGAGGTCTTTCATTAGCAGCGCTCTATAGGAAGCCAGGGCACCAAGTAAATGATACCTTAATGTTCCCTTTCAAAGCCAGACTGGTTTGACAACGATGCTTGTTAGCGTACAGCCATACGTTCCTCCTGCCCGCCATCCTCCAGCTTGCAATTAAGCTTACAAACATCTAATATTTAGCTAGCCTCCAAAACTTTGGCAGTAATTGTTTATGAGTTACTTTGGGAAGATGGAAGGGAAGAGCTATGTTTGAAGAGCGCTGCTCCAATTCCATGTTATGGCAAGTGCTCATCAACCACGCCGCTGCCAAGAGAGGTGCGTGCACCCAGCACCCTCAAGGACCGAGCCCCGCAGCTGTGCAGTCAGCAGGCAGGCAAACCCAGCAAGAATTCAGGGGTCCAGTTTATTTTCAGGGCAAAGACTTACCCTTTTGCTTCTGGGAAGTCCAATGGGATTTTTAATGTTCAGCCTTAGGTGGGATGCTGGTTTAAACCTGAAGCAGAGTCTGTTCAGCCGATATTACCACCTATAATGTAGCACAAGTCAGCTCTGGCTATAGACCTCTGTTTCCACCTGCAATATCAACGTCCGTGACTTTGTGGCCCAACGGAGATGGTATTATTCACTCCTGTTTAATTGACTACCGCAGCTTGCTACTTCTGTACCAGAAGTTTCTGGGTCTTTGCTCATTAAATGCGAAGCAAAGAGAGAAACACAAACAGCGACTGTCACCAAGTCCTTTTTTTTCTATTAACTGTGTGCACTAAACTGAACTATCTTACTGACAGCCGATGGTGGAGAAGTTAGAGGCGTTACAGCTGAAAGTATCAGTAAGTATGAAACTGAACATTGTCAAAGGCTACAAAACCTCGTGTATTCAAATTAGCACGTTAAGTGATAGCATGTTAACTGGCAAAGGAAAATGTCCCGTTTCTGAAAGCAGGGGGGCTTCTTCCCCATATAATCTGCTTCCCTCCAGAAAGGAATCTCTGTTTACCCACACTAGTTAGGACAGAGTTGTGTTTTGGTAAGCCAGTCCTATTTTTACAAGGAAGTCCTATTTTTATAAGGGACTGTACTTTTCAGAGATTTCATATCAAAATCCATCTTCTTGGGGGAATAGAAGCAAAGGACTGCATGAAAAACAGAAGGCAAGAATAACAAAGAATACACTTGCTGAGTCATGTGCAAAGCATGTTTGCAACAGCAAACCAAATATACCTCAATATTTCATCATTATTCAATTTGAGGCTCTTCTGATATTTTACAAAATGCACTTTTGACAACTTAGATTATTAAGGGGGATTTTATGTACCCAGCCTAGTTTGAATGATGTGACTACAAATGCTTGAAAACAAAACACCAAAAAAAAAAGAAAAAAGGGAAAAAGCCCACAAGTGAATACTAAGTAAACATATTTAAGTGAATACGAAGTAAACATATTTAGAACCATTGAAAAAGAAGGTAATTCTTCATCACTTTCTTCCATGGATTTTAAGTTGCATTCTACATAACTGAAATACAGGCTGATGGAAATGTGATATAAATATTTTTATGTTAGTTTTTGGGAAAAATGGTGGGTTTTTTTTTTTTCAGCTTGCAAAATTAGCATTCACAAAGCCAGACAGCCAGGTGTTTTGTCTGTAGGAGATAAGCATCTCATCTCTCTCCCAGCTTTGTTTGACAGATGAGCATTATCCCATCACTTTCAAGGCATATCAGCCAAATTGAGATCTTCCAGCTGCACCCTTTGGAGCAGATCAGTAAAATGGTGCGTGGGAAGTATACATTAGTAACGTAGCTGTCTAAAGCATTGTTGGAGATACTTATGTTTGGAAAAGCTAGCTACAAATATATGATACAGATCATCCTAAATAAGAGTTGGACTGTAGTTACATGGCCTATTTTCTGTATCAGCAAAGCCAGCTTAGGAAACCCTGGCTTTCCTTTGTCTTCCCCCACGTTCTTAGCAATGTATATTAGGCTTTTTGACATCTTAGAAAGGCAGTAGTCACCCTCTGGAAATCCTGTGCTTTCCACTGACCACAGAGGGAGCCCAGATGACTAGCCTGCACTAGGAGTCAAAGTGCGAGACAGTTAAAACAAGGTGATTATAGGAGATAAACCCCCAGAGGAGGGAGCAAGTGCTGAGGCTGTGCTGTTAGGTTATGAACTTCTGGTGGGTCCTTCCAGGTAAGCTAGTGTTGTATCTGCCAGGCATTCAGCACTAAGTCCAGACTCTGACCTGAGCTTTAGTACCGCTAGCAGAAGCCAGCTGCCAGCACTCCTCATTTCCCCACAAAAGCCTTAGCGTGCGCAGCTCTGCTCACAACCTGGCGAGTAGATGGGAAATCTGGGAAATCTACTGAGTTTCAATAGGCAACAACAGGAACGCCTACGAAATCTTTGTGCTCCAGGACGCATCTACAAACCACAGGAGACTGTGCTGTCAGAGTCCAGATGACAGAACTGTGGGTGACCCAAGCCCATGAGAGATTGGCTTTTGATTTCACTAGGATCAGGTTTTAACTGTGCTTCTGTCATGACATAACGAGACCCTATTATATTCCTTATAACTTTCCAACTGGCCGTGCAACATTTGTCCTGTTGAAGATACCCTGGTGCCTCAGTCAGGAGAAGGCACGATGCTCTGGTTCTGCCCTCATTTGCGCAGGCTCAACACAGGCTCCCTAGTATGTCCCATTTCTCTGTCTCACCCTTCAGGATGTTCCTCAGGCCCCTTTTTTCTGTCTTATCCTTTCCCTGCAAGCCTTGCCTGAAATCTTTATCATAACACCTCTTGACACATTTGAACCACCGTATTATTGTCAGATGTTCTGGTCATCCCGAATCCGGCAACTTGTGCCACACTCCTGTGAAGTGACACATCTTCCATGTCTTGCTTTGACAACTCGGCGCTGGGCAACTGAAGTCTATTTTTAAAAGTGCTAAAAATAATTGTTTGTTTTGTAGTGAAAATCAGGATTAAGCTGCTCTTCTATGCTAGGAATCTGTAGGGTTTCCTGGAGGGAGTTGGAGACTTGCTCCTGCAAAGCTATTTTTAGAGCATCCAAGACAAGTTCCATAAACATGTACTAAACAGAATTTTTTGCAAGTGGAAAGCAGTGCTTTTTAGCACATTTGGTCCCTTCTTTTTTTCTGGGTTGGTGCTCATTTGCTGTTGGAACTTTCTCCACAAAAGGGAAGAGACAAGAGGCAACAAGTTCCCCATCGCCTCTCCCCCTTTTTTCCTCTACCCTTGATGGCAAAGACACTCCTCCTGCATTTTCAAAGGATATCCCCGGTCTGGATATTACGAACTCAGGGCTTCTTTCTTCTGGAGTATTTCTGACAGTCTGCTCCCTCCTGAGAACATGGGGCAAAAGACAGTTGCAGACTGGCTGCAGCAGAGGTGACCGTACTGCTCTGCTAATAACCTGGCAATCAAGGGGAGCTGTGAAACACAGGGGACCAGGCAGATGCACTTGACAGGCTGGTGGGCCTTTCGTCTCAAGTTATCAGTGACTGTGAGAAGAATCCCATCTCCTCCTCCTTCCCCACATATGAACTATACAGCTGTACTAAATAAATGTCCCAGGAAAGAGCTGGAGCTGGCCACAAACATTTCTGCCACTCCTGGGCTCATGCTCCAAATCTCACTTTTCAGCGAGGCTGCATACAGAGTTCTTCTATTTGCTCTTTATTGGGGGAATATTTTAAAATTATCCTCCAGGCACAAGCAAAAGCAGTAGCAGATTATGCTAGCCTCCAACTTAATAATCTGGAAGTTTAAAGTGGTTTGTCTACAAAAACAGCCAGGTGGTTTGTCTACAAAATATTTTGGAACTAGAAGCACCCAGCAGTATGTGCAGCTTAGAAAAGGGCTATTTTCCTAACAAGCTTTCCCACAGCAGTGTTGTCAGTTCTCAGTGCCTTTGTATGCCCATGGATCTCCTTCGGTAACTTTGGCTCCCTCATGCTGCCATTCTCCCCCTGATGTTGCAGGCTCCAACAGGGCATCCCTGAATACCTCAGAACTTGATGATACACAGGATAAAACACCTTCATGCCATTCGCTGGTAATTTCCTTCATTACACTTGCCTGGCCAGCTGGGTGCGCTTCCCTCCAACACCTGCGGTGCAATTCTCCTGCTGGTTGCAGGGCACTGAATCACACATTTCTAAGGGCAACTTCTGCTCTTGCAACTGGCCCAAACTCTTAGGAAGGATGCTGGTTACATCTACAAAGACAAGCCGTGCGGTGTGGAAACTCCCTTCCCATTAAACATTTTCCAATGAGGACATTTTCCTTCTAAAATGATCCGTTAAGATTAGGAGTGAAAGGTGAACCGCTGCTCCTAAGCAAAGACTTCATGGGTATGTCTGTGAAGAGAAGGTTTTGAAAGTTGGTCACCTTCACATCTATAGTCCCAGTTTAAACAGGTGATGACTGAAGGAGTGGAAAACAGTGCTCAGTAAATATAAAAATAAATAGAGATAGCAGGGTGAAAAGGAGGAACAGAGTTTAGAAATGTTTACTAAAAATTTAGTGGCACTAGGAGTTGGGGACACATGTAGGATTCAGCAAGACAGAGGTGGTGGAATAGTTTGTTATGGATCTTTTGACTTTTGTTACTGACTTTTATATGAATACAGCATCATTAGGAAATTTTGGCCAGGTTTCACATCCCCATGGTGCCACGTGGAAAACCAGAGCTTTGATTATGAGCACTTGCCCAGCGTTTCTGGAAGGCTCCTGTTCAAGATCTGGTACAACTCAGAAACTTTTTCATATAGCTGCAAGGTGTGTTAAGGAGTCTTGGGACATCAGAGAGTGGGTTACTCTGCCTGGGCAGAAAAAGCTGCTCTATGGTTCATGGAACAAGTCACTGAACTCTCAGTCTCCTCCTGTTTATTGATGAGGAACTCAATGACAGAAAGGTGTACGGCAGTACTTTGGAGTCTGCCAATAAAAAGATATGCATGAGGGCAGCACGAGGGCTCTTCTTAATACCTACAGTGTTCACTCTTGCAATTTTTTTGTCACTAGTTAAATACCTGAGTCACAAATAATGCAAGGATTGGGTTGGGTTTTTGGGGTTTGTTTGGTTTTTTTTTTACATGCACACTTCATTTTCATATTCCTTTCTTTTCTATCCAGGTCTGTAAGCTTTTCCTTTTAACACTTCTGCCTCAACTTTTGGCAACACCTGGATCACATATTTAATTTGCTTTTTATCTCATCAGCTTGTTGGCTTTAAACAACTGACACACTCCATCAAAGGAAGAAAAAAACCAAAACAAGAACCCTATTAACCTCTGTTACCCGTATAAACTAATTAATTCTAACCCCTCCCCAATTATCTCTGGAGAGGGGAACAGCTTTTATTAGCTTCCTGCTGTTTTCCCACCCCTCCTCCCTGTGGCTGCTTGCCTTGCTCCTGAGG
>NW_008824940.1:1653001-1682149 GCF_000699105.1 Pygoscelis adeliae | reverse complement strand
CGTCCCTGTTGGTCACGGTGCCCTTCGGGTGCCTGGGGGAAGGAGAAGAGGGTGATTTTTCACTACAGCTTTTGGTCACACCTGGTTGTACGGCCCACAGTCAAGGGTGGTGACCCTTAGCTTCTGACCTCGGATTACGTTTCAGGTTTTAAATGGGCTTCCCATCTGCTGATTAAAGCTTGTTTGTTCAAAGCGAAAGGATTAAAAAGAGTAATTATAATCCTGCTAATTTAAGTGATTCTTCATGCTAAACCATGCCTGCATGCATAGACATCTGTAACCACACGTGCCTGGGATGGTTTTTGTGTGCATTTGTTTTAAACCTGTGCCAGCAGAGAGGGAGACAAAGATTATTAACTGGCTGCTGTTAGTCCTCTCTGTGCCATATATATGTCAACACACACAATCGTTCTTCCTTTTTCATTAAGAACTAACCAAAAGCAGTGAGGCATTTCAGTACGCTAAGCTCTTGCTTCTGAATTGTTATTCAACAAGTAACCTGACACGAAAGGTGAGATTAACTGTGGCTATCCTATCTAGCTCCACATAGCTTTTTGGTCATCTCTTTCATCAAACACAGCCATAATGACACATTTCCAATGCACTGTATACCAAAGACAGATATTGTGCATGTGGAAGCGAGTAACGTGGACTAGCGTCTACTTATTGTACGCAGGCGAAGGGGCTCTCGGCTAGAGTCCAGTAAAGCAGAAGGCAGCAAGTCAGGGAAACTCTGATGCGTGCAGAAGAGATTGTCAATAGCAGGTCTGGGGCTGTAACGATCCCGATCAGTATCATGCAAAACAAGTGGATCAATTCAGAGCTCAAAGCAAGAGGGAGGTACAGGGCTCTGGTCTCTTGGCAACTCCCTCTCAGCTATTTTGTGCCAAGGAAGGTGTCAGATGGACAGTCCTGGAAACTGAGCTCCTCACTGCATGTGGGCAGGGCAGACAGCCCGATGCAGACCCAACTAAAACTCACGGCATGATTCATAGGTACCTAGAGAGGCTTTGGGCTCAGTCCTAACTTGATCCAAAAGTTGTTTGAGGGACTTCTCAATGTGCTTCATGACCTGGGCCAGGAGAGATGTTTGGATCAGGATTGGCAAAGCCCCAGGTGAGCCAGTGCCTGGAGTGGGGGTCTGTGGTCCCTCTCCAGTAAATGCCCATGGCGCACCCAGAGCTGCTGGGCACAGACAGAGAGGGCCCATGTGGCTATGGCCAAAGCACAGGGTTCAGTCAACCTCATCCTAATGGCGTCAATCATAAAGATACCCATTTCTCTAAAATATCCAGCTAGCACACTCTGGGGGGCAACAGCTATTATACTGTTTTTCCTCCTGACAAATACTACAGACAGGAATAGGTATCTGGGCAGGCTCTACAGAGCCCACAAGGTTTTGCTTTTGGTTTTGTTGCCCTTCCATTACCAGCTGAGCAGCAGCACTGCAGAAACCTGCCTTGCCTTCCTCTCTATAGGGACGACTCGGGTCTATTCCATCCCAGGGTGTATGACACTCTAGTATTACCACTTAAGTAACTAAAAACATATGGAGTGAACCTGATGTGCAGCCATTATAGAAGTGGCCCACATTACGAGGAGCCTAGCTTTGATGTGCCATCGCGGCCACAGCAAGTCTCTACCCACTCCATCTGGGCTGCTGAATTTGAGCGCTTTTCTTCTCAGGAGGCAAAGTTGATCCAAATCTAGGTGGTCCCTTCACCCCCCAGCTCACGTGAGAGCATCCCTTAGAAAAATAACTGCCAGCCCATCCTCCTCTTTGCTTTTTTTCTCTCCTGTCTGTGTTTCCCCTTTCCTGCCCCTGGGACCAGCCCCGTGGTGCTCAGCCTGCTGCCGGCCGGAGATGCTCTGGAGGGAGCTGGGCAGCCACCGGGGTGGTGTTACCATGTAGGATGACCCTGACTGCTCCCCGTGGTGCCTGCCCACAGGAGGCTCAGTGTGCTGGTGGTGCCAGGGTCCAGCCGAAGCAGCCCCTCTCCCACCCCCATGGCGGTCTCTCTCACAATGCACGGGCTTCCCCAGCTTGTGCCTGCACAACGAGTGTCCCCATCTTTTGCTCCGCACTCCGGCTCCATGTGAGAGTGCAGCAGCAGCGAAATCAAGGCAGCAGATTAGAAATGCTAAAAATTTTCAGCGCTCCCTCCCCATCCTCCTCTTTGGGAAACTGCTTTCAATCACTTTATGTACTGAAAACAAACATGAAAGGAAAAACTCTCCTCTGCCTTCAGTTGTCAGAGCAAAAACTAGAATTCCCTGAGCTCTTTTCAGAAGTGCTAATATTCTCCCCTAGGCCTTCATTATATTGCACACAGATCTGCAGTCCTCTGCACACAGACAGGGAGGGAACAGCCTTAAAAAGTTGGTCCGCTTTATTTATTTATTTATTAAAAATAAAAACAAAAAATTGCTGGTACCAGTGAACAGCAGATCGGAGAGTGGAATAAAAAGAGAGGCTTTGGTTCCAGCGGCAATCGAACGGGCAATGTTTGGTTGGTGTCTGGGGCCCCTGACCCGGCTGGGAGGGAATATGGCCAATGTGGCTGGGTCCTCCCCTAGCCTGGCAGTTGTACAGGTCAAAGCAACTAAATTATGTTTCTGTAGGTATCCAGTTGTTCTTCCCTTGTTCCCAGCAGGGATCTCAAACAACTTCTGCCTGCTGCAACTGAGCAAAATGGTGTGCTCCCTGCTCCTTGTGCAAGATGCCCAATGCATAAATTTCCTTGCTGTTCTCCCTGCAAACCATTTAGATTTTGTCAATGGCACTTCTGCTTCCAGGATCAGGCATATTGTTTGTTTGAAATTTGAAATTGAAATTTGTTCTAAGGGAACAAATAGTCTTAAAAGTCAAAATTCCAAGTGGGGGCTATTTGTGATATTTTTAAAATCTGGTCAAACCCCCAAATCATTACTAAATTTGCCATCCAACAAAAAGGAATTACTTTCAGTTTGATCAAAATTCTATTCTCACTTCAACAACAGTGGAAGTGCTTTGTTCAGTTTGCATGATCTTATATTACATTAATTTAGAAAAATGTTTCTGCTGAAAGGAAAACTATTTCCAACAAGAAAGTTAAACCATTCGGTAAGATGAAGTTTAGAATGAAATTTTTAAAATTTACTCGAACACTTCAAAATTATTCTATAAAATAAAATTAAATTGCAATTAACAAATTTGGGGGAGACTTTTCAATTTTTTAGGAAATCAGCACTTTCACCTGGAAAACATATACTGGGAAATTTCTGAGAGTGCAAAGCCAGCTTTATCCCACAGTTACGGATCCCATTCTCTTTCTCATCTCATTTTCCATCTATTTATAATCTGAATGAATCCAGCCTAGGCCTAGCTAAAGTATAACCTGAGATGGGAAAGAGAAACACATTCAACACGAATGCCCTCTTTTCTCCTCAATGAACAGTTTTGACAGCCACAATGAAGGCACGATATACATATGCAACAACTGAAGATAATGGGTTTGAAACAAGAAGAAATTATCTTCTGTGTTACTTAACCTTTCACAACATCTGTGGTTTCACTTGTGCTGAGCATCCCACCTAACAACGCTGTCCACGTGCTGACACCATATGAATTTACATTCATAACAAAGGGAGTTGTGAATCTCGCCTGTGGCCAAAGGACTTGGAAATCCAACCTCAGGCTTGACAAAGCCCCATTTTACCAGCTTGGGAGTAAATTTCCAGGCCTACACAAACTGGATGCTCTCGGCTGGGCCTTTACCGGCATAGCTCACGCGACATCAGTGGGAAGATGCCAGCTTTCACCGCCTGAGCATCCAGATTTAGATCATGCTACGACTACTCCTAGTGAAAGGAAATGAAGGTGCAAAGCTAGGCCGAGCTTTACAGTGACAGCTGAGAGCGCTCTGATGGCACCTCTGGCAGGTGGAGCCCTGGGAGGTGGGCAGAAGGAGACCTGTGCCCAGGTCCCAGCTGCTGGGGGGGTCCTGCGTGCCCGCCTGGGCCAGCTCTCCCTTCCCCAGTGCCTCTGGAAGGGGTTTGAAGAGGGACCCTGGCTCAAGGAAACTCTCCTTTGGTAGTGAGGTACCCAAAGCACAGGGTAACCCAACCCAAATGCCAACTGAGAACCAGGCAATGGGACAAACAGACCGCAGGTGAAATTCCTCACTAATTCTCATGTCCTGTCACCCACTTATGAGCCCCTGGGTTTTTTTTTTGCATATTACAATTGTGGGTATTGACTAACGTCAGGCCTGCACTAGCAGCACCCTCACTCCTGGAATAACTCCAGCACAGAAATGACATTTATAACACGCTGCCAGCAGTCATCCACATCAGCCCCCTCAATTTTTAGATCACAGTTTACAGCAGATAGAGCTTTTTTGTCTCTCACTTTATTCACACTGCCTAAAGAAGAGAGAAAAGGGAAAAAAAAGCTCTAAAACATTACCGTATTCATCCCTTTTAAAAAAACACCCCATGAAGCACTATTCTAGTTGGGTTTCTCAAACACCCTGGGAAGACATTAACCCTACTGTACCATTGCAGGCATACGATGTGTATGGAAATGAAGATTCATTTGGATTTCACCTGCTAGCCCAGAGCATTTTTTGGCTTTCTCCAAAGTTATGTGAGTTAGATGAGTCTAAAATGTCAGTGTCGCACTACAGCGCTGGGAACAGAGACAGGAGTATGGGAATTGCTGGCCTGATTTGAGGCAAACTTCGCAACCAAGAGACACCATAAGACATACGTCTACGTTCATAGCAAGGCACCTGCATCAGGGCAGTAACAGTTTTCCAAGTGCAGAGCATCTTTCAACTGCCTCTAAGAGCCCTGTGGTTAGAAATTAGATCAAGTGCTTCAATGTGCTATATAAATGCTAGGATATCAAGCTAGAAGCCTATGTTTAGGATGAACCTTCCACTCTTAGAAGTTGAAAGTATTTTTAGTGTCGTGTCTCTTGAATCAGTTGGTTGTGCCAGTGCTGGAAAGCACTGGTTAATTCCAACTCTCCCCAGATGCCATCCCAAAGGTCTGAGCCATTTGTCCACTGTCTGGGGCCCAGGATTTGAGTGGTTTGTACTGCCATCGGTTCTTCTATGGCTTCTATGGCTCCACACATATTAGAAAGTATTAGGATAAACAAACTACTTTGAAAACTGGTATTTTGCGTACTGCTTGGTGCTGACCATCTAATAAGAAAGCCAAGTTTGTTCACTTGCCTCACTGGAGTAATCCTGAGAAAATCAATAACGTAGTCAAGATACAGCCATGCCATTCATATAGAAGCCGTAGTTCAGCTAGTAGTTGAACATGGCATCCCTCAGGCTGTTTTCCAAGGCCAAAGAATTTTTAACCATCATTACAGCACTGAATGCATGCCATGCAACACATGTAATACCCCCCCGCACCCCCCCCCCCCCCCTTTTCTTTTTACTGGAGACAAAAATCTCTCTGAAGCTGAACAAATAATGAACTATATTGTTTTCTGATCGATATTATGCCCAGAATATTAACCCTCCATCCTCAGAATATATTCAAGACATGGGGCATCGATAGAACCACCTGCTTTTTTTAAAGGCTACTCTTTGGCATGACCACCTACCTAGAGAATTTGCCTCAAATGATCCTAAAGTACTGATTATAATTTTCTCGCTGTTCCGTTAGATCAATTCTGGCTGACAACTGCTCTCAGCTAGTCTCTTTAGTGTTGATTAAGTTTGCTCTTGTAGGTGTGATACAACAGAAGTAAGCTTCACAAGGAGAAGTAATTTCTTTTCATAGATGGAGGCCAGCTCTGGACCAAGGCGAAGTGGATGGTCTCCTAGGGCAACACATTGCTTGCAGAAGTGAAATGGCCCCAGTCCTTCTACTGACCTTGCTCATGCCAGAGCCCTGGCAAGGCAGGGTGGCTGCTACTTCAGAAAAACAATGGGTAAACAGGTAAGGTATTTCCAAAGAAGGGAGCGGGAAGCATCTGCTTCCAGCCCTCCAGGCTCCACAGGGGTAGCAGATCTGCAGATCTCCTCATCTCAACTCTTCACCCAGCTTTGGCCCCCTTTTTGCCACAACCCTTTACTTTTGAAGCAGCAAAAATCATTTTTGCTTGTGCTGCTGAGCAGCTTGAAACAACAATGTTAATTAGTCCCACAGACAGGAGTTAGAAAAAATGGACAAGCTTTCAGGCACTCAAGTGCTTCTTATTTGATTAAGCTATTTTCTGCAAGTAGAACACATTCAAATAACACAATACCCTTTAAAATGGGCAACAAATCCAATTAACTGACAGGATCTGAAAGGATAGGGTGAGGAAGGGCAGATAAGGTAAGGTAATAAATTGTAAAAACTGAAAAAAATGAGATGGATTTTGGGTGTTTCTCAGTGTGAAAGGAGTGACACAGCCAACAGGACTGGTTGCTCTACCTGTTATTACCTGCTCAGTAAAAGCACTACTTGATATCTATTTAAGAGGTACCAGTGGCAAAGTATGGCTGTCCAGTGGGTTCCCAACCAGTTGGTATTCAAATTTAGAGGGGTCTAAATCATCAAGGGTGGAAGAAGCTGAACTTGAATCTCAAAGTCAGTCTAGTCTCATAGCCCATACAAACCACGTAATATGCTAACACATCCCTGCTGCAAGATGTAGGTAGCATTGCTGAGGACCCGCTAAAAGGAAGCTGTGTAAACAATGCTTCAAATGCTGTTTTTGCAAGGTCAGCATAGGGTAAGCTGGGGTGCAGAAAGCACAGGCACCCTTACTGAAACAAAAACCAGCTCACTTTTTTACTGCACATAGTACAGAGCTTGCTACCCAAATGGAAAAGTCAGAAGTCAAGACATGATTGATATTCTTCAGGGATGAGACAAAGGAAGGGAGACCCTGCTCTTAACTACAGCACCACAGGCCCAGCAAGAAGGTTTTATTTTCCTGAGGTTGAGGGTAAGATAACTGTGATGCATCCAGCTGGCAACGCTGTCAGAGAATTTCCCCAAGGCAGAATCTGAGCCTACAGACTCCACTGGGCAAGATAAACAGATGTACCAAGCACATACTGAGATCTCCATGAGTATACTAATCACACTTTACACCACGTCTAGGAACAATCCCACTAAGGTTTATTGCATGGATGCGATGACCTAGATACTTGCGAGCAGCACAGTAGAAGGCAGCAGCATTATTCTGCTAGTTACCGGCAGGATGCCACAGCCCTATGAAATCACCAGGTGCCAGGTATGATAAATGAGCCCGCTCTTTACTGTTAGGTATAACCTTAGTAGGGCAAGGGAAGAAACACAGTGAAAGAGGACAGACTCAGGAGAAATACTAAAGAAATCTCGGCATATCTTCTCGTCCTCCTTATGCCAAAATCTCCTTCACCCTTCAGCATCCTTCTTCTCCTCCCCACCGCCAGCCACCAGCAGGGATGAAATAATCAGGTTTAGCAGATGAGCGTTATTGGCAAGAACATCTGTTTGGAAGAGAACCTTTTCAGCAAGGCTAATTGACTGTTTCTAGGATTGAATGCTTTTTAAAAGGAAGATGTGAATCTGATGCTAAAACTGAAATAAAAATAATTCACCTTTTATCATCTCTTAGCATGACAGCCGATAGGAAAACAACAGGGTCAGCAACTGTCTCCATACTGAAAAATTCATGTTTCCTGATCTCTCCTTTGCTTTTTACGTTCCATGTACCTGATAACTCTGCTTAGGATCTGTTGAAGACAGAAGATTATTCATCTGAAAGTTGCAATCCCTTAATTAATGCTAATAAACACCCAAGAGGATCCCATCATAATTAGTGCGGCTCTGTTAAAGTACTGGAGAAAATAGACTGCTCTACGTGTAGGCTGCTGTACCATCAGGTTGACAAGCAAACTGCAAACTACTTAAAAGCAACATAGGGCTGAATCCTGCTCCACTTCCATTTATGTCACTCCAGTGATGCTACCATGAGATACAGTGGTGTAAGCCCCATAATTCAGTGATGAGTCTGTTTTAGTTAAGATTCTGATTTAGTTAAGACCCTAGGTCCCGAGAAGGCAGTTGTTCCTAAAACACCCCAACTGTTCTGGTGGGTCTGGTACCAACTCTGGCAATATGCTACTGGACCAGAGCAGCAACACAAAAACAACCTGAGTTGTTCAGAGCCAAAGTTGCACTCTCACTTGTCATTGATCTGCCTTTTGCTCATTAAAAGCAATGGTGAAACTCATCCTGGTTTCCATAGAACAAAATCAAGCCTGTGTATGACGTGGCTAAAAAGCCACAACTAGTTGTCAGTGTCTATTGGTGCTGCACAGTATCTACATGTAGGCAGAAATAGATTAAATTTTGTTTTATTCTATGATACAAGTGCTGTGTAGAGTAATATATCCTCACCACTAAATGGGCTACCCCTTCAGTTCTGCTGCCCAGGGCAATAGTCAAATCAGCTCACAGAAGAGGCCTGCCCAGACATGACACCCATGGAGTGAGTTAGGTATGCTCGTATTCTGGAGGGGATTCAGAGCACCAGGAAAAAGGCCATTCAGCATCCCAAGAAAGCCAGCACGTTCAGAATTCCGAAAGATTAAACCCAACAATGATAGACAGCTCCAATGAGTATTTTTAAATGGCAGCTTGCCACACAAACAGTGAAGCGCAGATTTTATTAACTAACTTTTAATTAATTTCCTGTCCAGTGGGATTCAATAATCAAGAGACTGCTCTTTTCATGCGAGTTAAAATACCACAGTGGCAAACCTCAGGTAAGCATATTCCCACTATGTCTTTTAACAGTGTCAAGCAGCTTGGGGGGGGAGGGGGAGAGAAAAAAATATAAAGCAGACTCTCTAAGTTGTGAACCTTTGACGTTGTTCCTGAATCCCCCCTAAATGCTGTGGCTGAAATCCTCACCCCTGTGGCAGCAAGAGGAAGGCTCTTCATGGACTCCTGGAGCCCAGACTCCACTCGCACTTGGCAATACTTGCACTTCCACTTTGCTACCCCATCTTTCCTGCTTTTCTTGCTTTCTCAGTCTGCCTCTGTCCTCCCCTTTTAGCTCACGTTAGTGCAACCACTTCCAAATTAAAAATTAAAGACACTAAATCAATACAAACCTCAGAGCTGTGTCCAAGCCTCATTGTTCATTCTTCTGCCTTCTATTCCTCTAGGCTCTTGCTTTTGTGGTTTCTACTTCTCCCATGTGGGGGATCATGTATGCCAAAGGTGCCAGATTATTATCAGGAACGGTACACCGGCTCTATTGGGAAGAGCTGAAGAACTAGATAATCTGTAAGGAAGTGCCCAAATGAAGTGCAGGACCGAGGAGGCAGCTGAGCTTTCCCTGGTCTGTGGGCAGAAGTTCAGTCTCAAAGGAAGAAATGCTGCAGTTGTCTCATTCTCAGCCCTGCAGTAAAGATCAGCTTCCAGATAAAATGGCAATTAAGGGGTGTCTCTTACTGGCCAAAGATAAACCTCCCATTTTTCCTACCAGAAGAACACAAGCATTGGTTCAGCATTTGGAGGACTTGAGATCTAGGTTCAGTTCTGTGTTTGGACAGATCCTTCCCTAATTCCTTATGGCAAGTCACAAGGAGCAGTTGAAGACTGTTACTTGACTACATATCATATAACAGAAGACACAGAAGGACCTAAGCTAGAGAGAGAAGAGATTTCTAAGTGCTTTGTCAAGCCCAGACAGCAAAGAGAAGCTGAGGCAGTTTGGCTTCTATTAACTACTTTAGAATGAGTCAATCCTTTCTATAGTATCTATCTATCTATAAGTGTATATAATATATATGTTATAGAAAAGATATATATACGCAGTACAATAATAAGCAGATCCAAACCTCAAACATCTAAGTTTTTCTTACCAGGAGTGAGGAGAAACATTTTTTTAAGAAATGAAAGTCACAAAGGGTGTGCCTGTCTCATTTTTCTTCCGCTCCAGTTATATACAATGCACGGCATGTGGCGGTTATCTGACAGTGAGATTCTTCAAGTCCTGTACACCACAATGGTGAGTTTGAAGGAGCATGCTACAAACAGCATGGCTTCAATTCAGACTTGTTTTACGAATGCCTTGTGTCTATTTTTACAGCCTATTTAAGAATTCCTTGCTCTACAATGGTGACATAGTTCTAATTTACAGCAGTCAGACTCCTAGGAACATTGCTACCAAGCAACCAGCATTTTGACCTCTGCACTTTCGATGCTCATAACCTCTTAGAAACTTAGAAAAAACCCAAAAGGATGATCATCTGCAGAAGGGAAAACTTAGGCAATGTCTGCGGCTACTCTCTCTGCTCTTTTCTCCTAACATACCTAAAAGAGGTGCTGTCCTCTCTGGGTGCATTTACGTTATTGTTTTAGCTCACATCAAGTGTATGGTTTGGAAGCAAATCTACCAATCATTCTCACTTGCCAGATTTTGCGTCACATCACAGAGTGGGAGATTTTGAACCGGATGCTTTTTTACCTTGAAATTAAATTGGAAGGTGCATCCCAAGAGTGCACTCAATGTTCTCCAACCGCTAATGGACATTCAGCTCCCTGGTACAAAACTAGAGTTAGTCCACAGTAAAATTCCAAAATGTATATGGTGTGAACATCAGTCCTCAGCACCATCTGGTCCTCTCCTCTTGCAGTGTACTTACTACTTGATAATGTAGTCACACCCTCGGAAACTAGTTTCTAACTTTCCCTAGGGCTTCCTTGGGTAGGAAGGAAGCCCTTCCTACTGTGCCACTGCTGGGCAGCAACCCTAGTGCTCCCTCCACAGGTCCAGGGTGCAAAGCCGCCAGCATGTGGAAAGAATGGGTTGCCTCTTCCCTCCACCTTCCCTCACACTCCATTCCTGGTGAATCTGACTCTCAAATCATAGCCCTTAAGTATGACTTAATGGAAAGAGAGGTTGTGGAGTCTCCATCCTTGGAGATATTCAAAAGCCATCTGGACACAGTCTTGGCAGCTAGCTCTAGGTGGCCCTGCCTGAGCAGGGAGGATTGGGCAAGATGACCTCCAGAGGTCCCTTCTAACTTCAACCCTTCTGTGATCCTATGACACCCATTCTTTCCAACTATACCATAAAATCTGAAATGTATAGCTCACACAGAATCAGAGGAACATGTCATCAAGCTCCCCATGGAAAGGGTTTGAGGGTTCCCAGGGCTGGCAGAGTAACCCACCATAACTGCCATGAAAGGATGCTACTAATCCTAGGAGTAACACTAAGCTTGCTCTTCTACACCTGAAAACATTTGTCCTTGACTGGAACATCTCCCAAGTCATAGAAATGCCATTTCCATAGAGACATGGTGCCCAGGGATCACTCTAGCAGAAAATCAGGTATTGCAGCCACTGGTAAGCGGGGTGACTCCCTGGCTAGAGCTGGGCAGAAGCCTCCGCCAGCTCATGCCTCAGCTACTGTGCTGCCCTGGGGGGAAAGCGGGAGGGACGGTCGCACTGACCTTCCCTATCACTAATGCTGCAGAGAGCGTGGCGGGAAACGGTACTGTAAAAGTATACGCACAGCAGGGTACTGAGGGGAAAATGCAGATTAATTAGATCGCAGACAAAAAAAGATGGTGAGCCATTTATTCAGGGTCAGCATTTTTGAGGAAGGGAAAACAAAACAGTTTTGCTTATGGTTCAGAAGAACACGATCTAAAACTTATTCAAGGTTTGAGGCTAAATATCTTCTAAATTCACAATATGATTTTTACAGAGGTCAAATAAATTTTTTAAAGACAAAAAGAAAACGCAGGCTTAAGCACTGCAGAAAACCCATCACTTTGACTAGTTACAGTAACAAGTGCTGGACTGGCAATATCCTCCAGCCAACTCTTTTTGTCAGAATTCATCATAAAAAGCATTTCAGATGGCCCCTCTGCAGCTTTACAGAGCCTTCGACAGAAGGTCCCTTTTGTGAACTGCATAACTCACAGGACAGCACAGCTGCCCAAGGAGCCATCCTTGCCAGTCGCACACTGATACGTGGACATCACGACAGAAAGCTCTGAGTGGCTCAAAAGCCATACAGTGAAAATAAAGGTTCTTTAAATACATGGAGAAGCCGCAGAAATGGGATCTAAACCATGTGTTATAAATAAACAAAATGTAGAAATAAAGCGCATCTTACCATGTGCTTTCACATGCTGACTTTTACCGTTAACCATAAAGTTTTGGTTGGGTTTACTGCATGTAGTCAAGAACCTTCAGCTGGATTTGTAAGTGTGTCATGATGTAACCAAGGCCTTCAGAGTGTTTTATTTACCAATTAAATGGATGCCGGTAGGCTGAGTGCCAGTCTGTGCCATTACACAATTACGTTAAAAGGTCTGGATGATGTAGAACTTTCATCACCCATTTGGGATTTTAAGAGGCCGTTTCGCTTTCTTTACTAGTATTGGCTTATTACAGTAGGTGCTGTCATTAGCGTTCAGTCAGCCAGAGCTGAATTTGCAGCCAGTTCGACACGAGCATGTGCTGTTGTGTATTAATTAGGGAAGTGCTGAGTGTACCATGTGACACATTTTCCTCAGCTCTGCAATTAGCAGCTTTACGAAAGTGTCTTTTGAGGACCCAAACACAAGTTAATCTTCTGGGGGGAAACAGCAAAAGAAACAATCAGCAAAACATTTCAAATGGGATTTAAGATAATGCTGCCTAAAACTGAAAGGTCTCGTGTCTGTGTGATCAGTTTTAGGATGCTGGCAAAGTACCACAACTTTGTTTCTGGAATAAAAATTCCAGCAGAGTACATTGCCCTTCATGTTTGCATCTTTCTTTCTACATTTTGGAAGCCACAAAATCTGGCCCAGCATGTCTGCATGCCTTATTATAGCATGACATCACCCTCGTGGCTATAATTTGAAAGAGAAAACTTGTCATTTCCAGTCAGATACCCACTGCACACACAACATTTGCTTCGTCAATCGTTCAAAGACCTACTGAGAGCCAAGTATCTGAAGTTTCTCCAAAAGAAACTTTCTTCCCACTGTGTGTGTACAATATTCAAAATGCCTTTGCTGCTCTGACTGGAGCTGGAGAGAAGTGGCCCTCAGACATTTCCAGTGACGTGCTTATTTCCCATCTCACTAAAGGGCAGACTCAGCGAGTTCGCAGTCCACTTTCCTCCTGCACTTGGTATCTCCTGTGGCTGGGACGGACCTAGCTGATAGGAGACTGCAGGCTCAGGGACTCCCGCTACACTTAGTCTGGCTGGAATTGAACGTACAAACAACTAGATTTCTCCTAACAAACTCTTCTGTGAAACTGGCTTTCAAAAGTAATTTTCTAACAATGATGAGGGAAGATGGTGAGGATCAGCTCAGGTAAGCGTTACAATTTGGAGTCTGTCCAAATGAGATCAAACATTTTGAAGTTCTCCTCTTGTTGAAGTCTCTATCAGCTCCTGAAATTTCTGGCAGTTGCTTAATGCCTTCTGGCACTCTCCCCTTCAGTGGCAAGCACACAATATCCTTGGGGGTTTCATGGGAATTGCTTCTTTCTAGTACGCTCCCAGGACTACTATCTTTTACTCAAATGAGAAATACTGTGTGATGAACTTCTCCCTCAGTTCCAGCTGAAATCATTGAGCAATGACTGAACATAAAAACAATGCTTAAATCCAAAAGTTAAATAATCTAGTTCAAGATTTCTGTAACAGTTTGGTGCAAATTAGGTTGGCTCCCGATTTTATAAAGGCTGGCTTGATTCCTAGATTTTACAGACACCTGTTAGCAGCCATTAGCCACATCTTTGGATTTTACTTCTAATACAATGGCATTATTCCAAAAAAAATTCTCCAGCAGGTAACACAGATGGGCAATCAGCACCTACCAACCAGATCAGTGTGAATACTGTGTGCGATAACAGCTAGAATGAGGATTCACTGTGTTTATCTGACACGATATTCTAGCTGACATACCAATTTAGTTAATCTGACACTCAGCTAACATTTCCTGCCTGAGACCTGTTTACAGCAGGGATACTCAAATGGCAGAAAACCCTGTCCAGATCCAGGTGGTAAGTGAATGTCATAGAATCACAGAACAGTTTGGGTTGGAAGGGACCTTTAAAGACCACCTAGTCCAACCCCCTGCCATGGGGGGGTCACTCAGACATTGTAGAGGTAACACAACATTCCCCAAATTCCTGCAGAAAACTCGCATTTCTCACTGCTCTCTGAGGAGTAGCTGCAGTTAGTCCCCACAATCCCAGGCATGAAAGTGGCATGAGTGTGGGCAGAGCTAGAACCAGCATGCTGCTTCTCAGCCCCAGCAGAATTAACCAGAGGACTTAAAGTCAACTGTCTTGGGATTAGACAGAATATGGAGCAGCCTTGGTGAACAGCCACACAGTGAAATCCTAGGTCCCCTATTCCTTGAGAAGATCTCGTTGATGTCTAATGATACGCAGGAACAAGACCACACAAACTGGTAGTCCACCTGTGTAAAACTCTTCTTCAATCTCAAATTGCTTTACAGATGTCCATTAAGCCTCATGCCCCTTCTCTGACATTGGCTGTATGCCCATTTTGCAGATGCCCCAGCTGAGGCATCGGTAACTGCTAGCTGGGGAGCAGTGAGTCAGAGGAAGAATCCTGATTTCAAATTACTCCAGTCACTCTGTGATACTCCTTTCCCTAGAAAACCTTTGAACTTGAGCCATGCAGAGGTCAGAAACATAAACTATCAGACTCGTTATTACTTCTAGGCATAGCTCCCAAGAAAAGTAACAGGAAAAAATCCTGACATTCCTTTCCCCCTCCCTACCCACCCTGGAAGCCACCGGCAACATCCTACTGAACTTAATGGAGCCAATACTCTTTGCATTATCAATTATGACTGTCAAAGCTCTGTTGTCATTAGTTACAGGAGTTTTTTGTGATGTTCAGACATGTGCCTAAGAAGAGGGACTTTTGCAGATCAGTCTGCTCAAGATGAAGACATAGATACTCTATGGTCTCTTACATAGTCCAGGTGTTACTAAAAAACAGATAATGACCGAATAATAAATTATCTAGATCAAGAGTACAAAAGCTATGGCTGTGGAGCAGCTCCCATACCAACACTGTATCATGTGGCTGGCCGTGAGGCTATGTTGGTCTTGGGACTACTGGGTAATCTGAGTCCCTTGCTGTGACCAGCCTGAAGCTGATGCCACCAGGTCTTCAGCAAAAGTGTGGGATGTTGTCTGTTGTCTTGCATTTGCTTTGATTGTCTTTAGTAACAACACTCAGTCCCCCCCAGGCACATGTTCATAGATCCATTCAATGAATATGTCTTCAAGGCAATTTGCTAGTAGCCTGCATTTCCATAAACTGCAGATAAAAAAGAGAGACTTTGGATATTCACGATGTCTCTTGAACCTGAGCAATTACTACAGCCACACAAGGACTTCTTCAACACGTTTTATCTGTACTTTCTCTTCTCTGGGTTCTCTTGTTACCCCTCTCCTCTTAAAACACCTCCTTTTCCTTTTGAAGAAATACTCTATTAGCTTCACTTTTAGCTTCACTTTTAGAGATTCTGGGCACCCATAATTATTCCAGACCAGGAATTTTAGATGTTGAGCCCTACACTGTAATGTTGCTTTATGAGAATAAAGTTGAAGATAGTCTACCAAGTCTTCTGTCCAGCTCACCACTACTACAGCAGTGTTTCCACTAATAAATTAACTAATGATTCCCATAATCCATTGATGAACTGTTCCACAGGGACTTAAAAGGGCATCTAAATGTAGCATTTTAAATCTATACACAGATAGATTAGTATCACATAATATATATCCTGCAAATTGCAGGGTTGACCAACCAGTAACCAGTCTAGGTACCAACCAGTCTAGACACTGCATTCCCTATTTTGGGCCATAAGGGTTTTAAGAGGAGGCTTTTTCCCAGGATGAAAAACTCTGTGGTAGTTAGATTTAAATTTTCTGAAGAAATGTACCTGAATACCAAAATGAGCTTGAATTCCCAGCTGGTATCTCAACTCAAGCTACCAGAAATAAGACCATCAGCGCAGTAAAGCAAGGACGTGCGCTGGCTGAAGGGCACATTTCCAAGGGCATTAGCAGAGCTGATATTCAGATGGAACAGTCCTTACTCCCATGGCAACCACAATTCTTCTCTTTGAAGCAAGGAAGTTATCACCCTGAATGTTCTCCCTAGAAGAAGATTCTTTTGACCTCATCCAAGGGCCACCAAAGCCAACAGGAAGATTCATCTATCAGTCAACTGGTTTTCTTATTTCCAGGGTTTTTCAAATATGCATTAATTTGTTTATGAAAGAAAGTGCTCACAGCTTTGTGGGGATAATTTCCAGTCTGAAACCTATCAGAAACAAGACATTAAAAGGAAGCATCTTCATCACTCACGATTCTCTTATTTTAAACAAAAACTTGCCTGTGCATGTGGTCAAAATACTATCCATCCGTGGCTGAGGTATGCCCCATTTTGCAGAATAGCTTGTCTCAGTGACAACAGCTGTGACAAAAAATTAAATGTTCCAGGATGAAGGCATTTCCATCAATGCTCTTCCGTTTAAAATGGCAAAAAAGATTTTGTGGCGTTGCTCTTATTCTTTCTCTCTCTTGCTCTCTCTCGCTCTCTCTCATCTGACTGCTAATTTGGGCTTCCCAGCAGGCCTTCAACAGAGAAAGCAAAAACCAGGGGGTAGATTCTCAGCCATTGAATGTTGTTAAGAGCTCTGCTGAAGTCACTGAAGCTGTGAAAATTTACACCAGCTAAAGATCTGCCTGCAGGGCTCAAAATGCAGTCAATTGTTGTCCCTCCTTCCCCTTCACCACACAAACAAAATCTTATATATCTTGTACGGTAATTCACTCCATACTATTGGGAAGAGGAGAGAAGAGAAAGGGAGTTCCCTAGATTAAACGTTTGCTATTTGAGGCTTGGATAGAAACCCACAAAACTGTGAGCTATCAGAATGCACCACATGGAAATGATGATGGAAAACCCCAGTGAATAAACATGCCAGCAAAGCCTGTCTCTAAAGAACATATTATTGTAGGTTTTCTTTAAAAAAAAGAAGAATTTATGGTTATTGCATTTTTTTTAATAAACATTTTCTTAGTTTCCTGTATTCTGCCTTTTCTCTTCTCTCCATAAATTTCTCCCCTCCCTCCAAAGTCCCACATGTTCAAAAGGGAGACGGCCCATTAGCAATCGGGCCAAGTAGAACTGAAGAAGTATGCAGGCGCACAGAGCAGGCTATGGGATGAATGGGAGGAGCGCCTCATTTCTTTCCGTGTGGATCATCTGGTTAGCATTGAAACGGAGCTGATGCGCTGTACCAAAAGTCCCTCTCACGTAAGGGCAGTTATAAAGTCACCAACCACTGTAGCAAACTACAGCGCACTCAGTCATCTGTGGGCAGGCCAGCTGAGCTGCCTGTGCTGCTCCAGCGTGGGTCCCATGGGAACTGCGGGGCAGAGACAGCACTGTGCAAACACGGCTCCCTGCTTGCAGGGTTGGGCCAGCCTCAAGCGGGACCCAAACCAGCCGCTGCCTTGTAAACAGTGGGACTCAGAGTAATTCCCAAAACCCTGGCAATGTCCCGAATGCATGCTGGGGTGAGATAATGGCAAGCTCCACCTGACTCGCCACCCTCTTTTCCCTCTCCCAAGGTTCTCATTTCTAAATGAAGGAAGGAAGGAAGCCCAGCTGTACGTGGGTACCCCTCCACCAGGGGAGACACTCTGCAATCTAGTGCCATTCCTAGTCTGGGTCATCAAAAGACCAGGACCTTTGGGTGCCCCACCAAAGGAATCCTCCCCATGTAGCAGCCACGGGGAGTCCTTGCCACTATTACAGAGTTTAGGTACCATAAAACTGAGTGAGCAGAAGTGATGGGATTTATTTCACCTGCCTAAAAGTTCAGCCTAGGTTCTTTCCATAGTCAAGAGAGACATGCACCTCCCCAGCAGAGTTCATCCCACCTAGTTTAGGATGGGCTGGATCACTCTTGAGAGGTACTTGTCTTTCTCCACTGTCTCTAGAGGACATCTTAGATACTTTTAGACAGCTAAGAAAAATGAAATTACTTCCACCCAGGTGTCAAAACTGGCTCCTTCCATTCTTGCAATTTGACTGATACGATTAATCAGTGTAATGAACTGACTCAGGATAATATTGAAGAAAAGGGATTAATAGGAGTCAAGACAAGATAAAGGAATCCAAGTTCTCTGCTGATGTAAAGGAGTGAAATTTATGGTTACTATCTGTACTGTCATTGGAAGAACATTACATTTCTATAAAGAAAGCTTTGTATTCCAGTTCATGAGGTACAGAAAATGTGTCGATTGTGCCCAAAATGCCAGCCTAGTAATTTCCAGTCTGGTAGTTTTGACAGTCTTAATGAACGGGCTCAGCAAAAAACAAGGACTGGAATACGGAGATAGCTGTATTAGGTGGACTGACAGGCTCTTTGAGAAAGACTGCATAGGACCTGCCCTAAATATTCTTAGCCATTCTGTGGTAGTACTTCCTCACTTTCTTAAGCATGAAATTCACTTACATATTGTAAAAAAGAAAAAAGTGGGGGGTGAAGAAGAAATTGGCATTTTTAGTGTACAAGCATATTTACATAATCAGGGCAAAACCCTGCATTTTAAAAATGCCCTAAATACATATTTACATGAGAGAATGCAATGATTCCAAAGAGGATGATAATATGCATTTTAAGGATAGCTAACTACATATTTACACAACCAAGACAATAATCCCCATTAAGGATTTTTATTTTTTTTTTACATTGCCACAGTAGAAAACTGAACAGTTATTAATCCGTACAACTCCACATTAACTCCTAGATACCGCGTGTCCTCAGGGCATTGCAGTACTAGCAAGTGTACGCTGAAGCCTAGAAAATTCCTCATGAGGAAAGGAGAGATTCCCTCTCTCTCTGGGTTTTGCTCAATTATCAGCCGTCTTCCAAGAGATCTCCTGGAACTGCAGTTTCTCTGCTGTGAGTGGCATCCTGCTCGAGTCACTGTTGAGCCGCACCAAGGATGGGAGTAAGCACTTTTTAACCATCCCGATTCAGAACAGTATTTCTGAATGAATTGTGCACATCTCTGCTTGGCATGGTCATTCCTGAGCGCAAATGCACGCACGGCAGGGAATTCCCTTTTCTCTTCTGGCAGAAAAACCCGGTCTCCTCGGACGCTATGACAAACAGAGAGCATGTGGGAATGTAGTGCTTTGGGTGTGACAAGGCAGGGGGAGACACGGAGACCGACAGAACAAGAAAGGGTGTCTGCTGTCACCAATAACAGCCTCTCCTAAACAATTTAACGTAGTGAATAGATGAATAATATGAAAAGGAAGCTTGCTTTCCCTCCTCCATACCCTGTGAATTTTCTCCATCAGAAAATCCTACCTCATCAACAAGTTGAACAGTATTTTAATATATTTTTTTCTCTTCCCTTCTCCCAGCCTCAGCTCCAGTGACACAGGTATCAATGAGTTTCAGGAAATGAGACACACTAGATTTTGTTTTCTTATGGTAAATCGCCATCTATGATCAACACAACTACTTCAGTGTATCTGTGGGCACAACACATTTTTTAAAAATAGACCAAAAATAATAAATTATGAAACATTTTAAAAATTAATGCATGCTCCACTTTAAGCAGCTGTCAAATTCATCTGCTCCTCCTCGCAGGAAAACATCTCTTCCTCAAAATATCAAAACTCTAAAGACAGTCAAATACAGAGCTTTGACTGGTGTGGAAGGACAAACATTCATCATCAAAGATACTGGCTGTCTTTCACATCTTTTCTGCATTATCCCACTTCCCCACAACTTCCAGCCCTACCCCATCAGCAGAATACCTGAATTCCCTCCAACAACACACCCAGCAACGTGCCTGTCGTCTGGTACGTGTGCTTCATCCTCTCTTACCTGCTTTCAGAGGGGAAAGCCGTGCATGCAGTTGAGCATTTTGGTAAGCTTTGGTTTTGGGGGATTATTCACATTTTCAGACTGCCAGCCTCTACATGAAGACAGGCCTCCTGGGGAAGCCCTTACATTAGACCGCATGTGGGCAGAGCTTGGACGGGCAGGTGGTTTTACAGAACTTTTGTTTGCTGGTTGAACTTTCTTAAGCATTTATTTTGCGTTAGCTGGCTTTTGCTGCTGTTGTTCTCGGGCTCCTCATAATGCTCCCTACTCTCACCTCCCTGGCAAGCTTCTAGAAAAAGATTTCCGACACGTGTCCATCTTGTTCTCGTTCCCTTTATACTCCTTCGCACATTCTGCCATCATACCAGGTCCAGCTCAGCAGGCCCCATCTCCGCCAATACCAGCCTTAATCAGCTGGGAATCCAGCAACAAAAAAGGACCAAACATGAGAGGAGTCATCATTTCAAGGGTATTGCCTCTTCAGCATCTCCAGCCACTGCCAGAGTACAGGAGCATGCTGGGGACACCAAACAAATTCACATCCCCTACCTGAAAGCGGTATACACACTATAATAAATAGCATCGCAGGCCACTGGACCATGAAAAAGAGAACACCGATGAAATATTTTAAAGAGTTTTACATCCTTTTCAAAAGAAGTATGGAAAAACAAGGAGTTTGGCTGTCAGCATAATCTATGCTGCCTGGTAGGCAAACATTTTCATAAACAGTTGTGGTAATTTCTTACTCAAATTAAGCAAACTATAGTGTTCACACACACAAACACATGCATGCACACACCCCACTTGAGGAAAGCTCCAAGCTGTGGCTATCCCTGACCATTGCTTGCAAACACTAAAGCTGTTGCACAGCCCCCTTACGAATTCTCTCTGCCACAGACTTGCTGGCCTGAGCACAACCAATAAATGGACATCAGAACGGAGACAGCACAGAAAATAACAAGCCTCAGCGGGGTCATCAAGGGAAGAGATCGATCAAGAAGAAAGCTAGGCAGCCAACACAAGTGGACTGAGAAAGCAGTTGTGCTTTCGATAGCATACGTTTCTTGGGCCATAAAGCTGACACTGGGACCGCACACTTGCATTCCAACCCAACACATTTATTGGAGAAGTGTGTAGAAAGCTAAGGTTGGCCTATTAACAGTTGCTGTCCTCTGTAAATCACTGCAGGACCTCCCTTGAAGCATATTGCCTCCCATTTATCCCACAGGCATCAAGGAGCCCTTTGCCCTCTTCAACTCGTCTTTTGGCGATTAAATCAAAACATTGCCGTTCAGGGGGAGGACTGGTTCACAAAAGCCGGAGTGGAAGACAGATCACTCCAGTATGAAGTTCAAAACGTGGTTGGAAGATACATATGTCTTGATCCCAACTTGCCATGCACTTCTTGCAAAGATTTGCCTTCATTTTATTTCCCTTTCTGGAAAAAAACAGTGCTCCTAAGTTTTGTTGGTGCTCTGGGAGAGAAAGGACTACAGAAACCAGCAGCTCTTCAGGATAGGATACATGCACAGATGTGCTACTGTTTGAAATGAATGGAGATTAACAGTTTGGCATCAGTTTCTTATGAGTTGCTCGAATACAATTTTTCCTGCAGAGTTAATATAGGACTAGAATGGCAGAATTTAATGCTATAACTATAATTTTCATAAATCTGGCTTATGCTGAAAAACTGAGAGAGTGCTATTTTTTTAACTAAAAAGCATCCTTTATCATTCCTGTATTATTCAGGGGAAGACGAACTGATAAACAGGGAGGTGTGGGGATGAGATATTTCTACGAACTTTCTCATCATCTGGACTCCAAGGAGGTGGTCAGATATGTTCCCTGATAAACTCACTCCTTCTGTGGTCAGTGTCCTCCTACTGACAAGGAGCAAACGTGTCCGACTTAGTCACACGGTAAGAAAGAGCAATAAGCAAAAAAGCAGTGGTGAAGTTCCTCTGGGAGAAGACGGTGTTCACCATTTGTACCACAGCGGCGGTCCCGTGGCAAGAGCTCCCCCCGCTGCCTGCACCATCAGACAGGGGTGGCCCAGGTTTGTCTGGGAAAGGAGGTGAGCTCCCCTCGGTGCTGAGCAGGTGGGAATCCCTGTTCTGCAAACACTGTGTGGACACGAGCCATCGCACCCTCGTCCATCCAGGAGAGGATAAACCCCTACAGCGTCACCTTAGCTCTTATGAGAGCGAGAAGCCAAGAGCTGTGGTGTACGTGTAAGGTCTGAGGGCCTCGAGTCAGGCGTGCGCTTAAGCGTCTGCCTGCGCCGAGGTGCTGGGGCCAGACCGAGAGAGGCGGAGCAGCCACCTGAGAGCAGCGTGTGCCGGTGCAGGGGGGGGGACCCGCAGATGCGGTCTTGATTTACTCACAGGCTGCAAACATAAACCAGATATTTTTATGTTCTGTTATTAATGTTAACCACAACTAGAAAGGTTCTGCGCAGCCGGTAAAGGCAGCAGTGTGAAATCCAGGAGAGCCATGCCACTACGGAAACGTGAAGTTGTAGAAAAAGTTAATAAATTTTGGAGGAATGTTTCAGGCTTACTCTGTTTCCAAGGGACCTGGATATTCCCTGCGTGCGTAGCTCATGGGCCTGGCCAAAGGCAGCTTGGACAGACTTCAAGGGAAAACTGCAGCTATCTCTGTCTCCGCTGCCAGGAGAAGTTTAATGGTACCGTGCAACAAAGCGCTACTGTCGACTGACAGAGGGATGGAAAAACAGATCAGATGCACGCCTGCCTCCAGGGAAACTCGCTGCAATCCAGGAGAGCCTCCCATCATTGTGATAAAGCAGTCATCCTTTCGAAAACCAGTTTCAAATCTCTTTTATCCAAGTTGGACAGGCAACAACCAGGGTCCCCTGACCCTGTCACGCCACGATGCTACCATGCCACGAAAACAGAGTTCCCTGTAAAATCCAAACCTTCTCACAGAACCGGTTTAAAAGCAAACAAGGAAGAAAGATGTTTCTGCCCCTAGTTGACATAGTTGTGTTCTGCTGTGTCAGCAATATTGGCCTCGTGAAGTACGCTTTTATTTCAATGGACCCAGTAAGTCTGAAACCTCATGTGATGGTTACCTGTGCCATCAAGGCCCTGCTTGCCTCATACTTTTCCCAAGGCAGCAGTTTCCAACTTCTCTCACATCAAAAGAGTATCGTGTTGTACTACCAAGGAGGTACTTGTGGAAAGGGAAGAAGAAATGATGTGACCACAGCTGGCCAGAGCCAGGGCAGACCCGTATTTCCCTGCTCACACTCCAAGCCCTGGTTACTCTTTTTATGGACACTCTGATGCTGTGCACACTTGGCTTTGTTTCTTAAGACTAACACTTCTATGTGCCATTGGATCTGTTTGTCTGAAAAATTAATTACAAGTTTAGGAGCACATAGAAACAGCACAGATCTTCAGAAACTACATTACCAAGAAAAGAAAAAAAAAAAAAAAATCAAACACTTAACCTTAGCAAATGAAAATCAAAATGTGAGCAGGAAAGAAGCCCGTGCTTTTGAGATACTAAAAAGGGGAAAAGGCAATGATGGAAAAAAAAAAATGTATAAGTAATTTTCCTATTATTCATGCAATACATGCTGGATAAAAAGTTGTTTAAAAAAGGTCTTTTAAATGACTTACAATGTGCACAGCTAAAAGGTTTATTTTTATCTTTCTGGTTTTAGATAAAATTTGTTTTGCTGATCAGAACAATTATGCTTATAATGGAGAATAAAAGGAATTTGTTACCTACAGATACACAAACCAGTGATGCTGGAGGTACGGTCACTATGCAGCATTCTGCTACTTAAATTGCTGTGATCTGTGAATTTTATTTCTTCACAAAATGTATATACTTTTTTTTATTATAGCCTTTCCATTGCCCTGTGCAGTTAATACTTATTTTCACACCTGTGGCACAAGCAGGAAAGCTCTCTGTTTTGGAAAAAAAGAAGACAAATAGGGACTACAAAAAGCAAAATAGGGGCTACAATTTGCAGCTAAAAAACCCAGAAAAAGTAATACCAAAACTTGGGTTAAACACTGACCTTGCTGTTGGTACCAATGGGAAATGCTGTTGCACACAACAATTTCTGCTATGTTCATCTCATGATTTGAGCTATGTTCAAAACCCACCAGCATCAGCTGTTGCCAGAAACAGGGAAGCAGATCACACGCGCTACTCACTGTCACAGTTCTTATATTCCTAGAAGATTTTATTCCATTGGCATCTTTGGAAACTTCTTACACAGTGTCTATCCAGAAGGACTGCATTTTAATTATCCCTCAGAAGGCTGGCTGGATGTTGGGTGTCTCAGTAGTTTTGCTTGCTTTCTTAACATTGCCTTATTGCTTAAGGCTGTACAGATCCCTTTGTAATAACTGAAAGCATCTAAACTATGGAAACATTATCTCTTGGAAAAGTAAAAACAAATCAAGATTTGGGTTCAGGATGGCTTAGCAGAGTGAATTCTTATTCATAGTCTTCACATTCTTGCTGAGGCTTCAGGTTATTGAATTCCCTGACGTTTTTCTCTTGCTCTTTGATTAGTAAAACTCACTCTAGGTTTCTAGGGCACCGTTGAAACACATATTCTTGCAGTATCCATGCTCAGCGGCGTTACGGCACGTGGAGAAGAAATGATGAATGAGTACAGTAGAAGAAAGAGAGGGGCAGTACAGAGACACCAAGTCTTCCCCGGCATCTAAAGGGAAGTAACCTCTCACAATGAGATTGTCAAAGAACCGATCACCCAGGTTTATTCTGATTTCTATGACAAACAAGAGTCTCAACTGCTCCTCAAATAGCAAGGATATAGCAGAAGAAATGAGAAGGTAGTGAGGTAGGACCACCTGCCCTGGAATCAGCTGTGTCTTGGCTTTCACAGAGCATGAGCTGCGGAAGCACTTCCTCTTTTTATACCAAATAGGTTCCCAAAATGGAAAAAAAGGCTCTCCAATAGGTCTTAATAACTTGTAGGCTTGAGCAATTCTGGCCTGGTAGGACTCTGAGAGAACATCAAGCAGTGTGTGGCAACCAAGATCAGTTAGCCATGGTGACCATAGGGGCATGTCAAAGGTCTCAGTTTCTTCGCTTGATGAGAGCATAACCTTCATTTTGCAAAAAATATATTCCTGTTCCCCACAGTTGTAAAGGAAATAAGTACAAATGAGCCAAAGAATAGGTGTCTGCCTCCACCTGTAGGAAGCCTGCAAGAAATTGTTTCACATGGTGTAAGGAGTCCCTGTTCATCTTGACCTCAACCACAGCTAACGTGTGGGGATAGCAAAGGAGCAGGGCCATAAGGGTGCCATGTGAGATACATGGAGGGTTCACAATGTCTTCATTAATCCGTGACTCGTGACAGCAATTTAAATGTGGCTTCTCCAGCTCAGCTTACAATGTTTAGGCATGAATACGAGGAGGCAGTGTGTACTACCATAGCCAATGCTGTAACACCAATAAACCAGAAGACTTAAGTTTCTGGGCTGTCAATTTGGTAATTTGTATTAACACTACATTCACTTCAAAATTAATTTGAAAACAAACAGCCCAGGTAACGCTAACTTTGGTATGTTGCAGCTTATTAGCAAAAACAGAGAAAACAAAACTGCACCGTGCACAGTTGGAGGTCCCACAGGATCCCAAAACAGGATCCCACGGTGCCTTTTAAAGCAAATTGTTAAATCAGGACTATACATGTCACTACAGAGCTGTCAGATGATACAGTTCCCAGGTTTCAACATTCTCTCTCTCTTTTGCACACAAGTACGTACACAAATACTCCCACAGATTCAACAGAGCTCCTGCACACACCTCTGCCAATCCCTTGCCTGCATGTGTATGACTTCCACTAAAACTGGCGTGAGTTCAGTGAGAAAAATAATGTATTTCTCTCTGTGCCATAATGCATGCGGCAGTGCTTTTTACCATTGCCATTTGTTGTTTATGAAAAATTCAGTTTATGCAAAACAATTTGGAATATTGAAAAATGAGAGGGGAGAGAACATCAGGAACAAATATATTTGTCCATGACCCTTTGGAAAAGTAACATTTAGAATAAAGAACAACAACACTCTCCATTCTGAACTCAAATAAGTCCATCAGTCATCTAAAATAACAGGCTATAATTAAATAATAATATAATGAATTAAATTATCATAAGCTTACACTAGAAAATAACTTAAACACAACCACAAAATACAGAAGGGTGGGGAAGGGCTGGGGTGCAGGCAAGCCGGGCTCCTCAGATGAAATCCCCTCCACGTTCAGCAGCCTCCCACCAACTTCAAGGCCCTGATTTCTCTCCTGGACTTTCTACCAGGTTTTGCTCTCAACTCACTGTGTGAGATCAGAAAAATTTCCAACACCTCCATTTCTGCCAAAGAGGGAAACCCATCACCAAATTCAGACTACTGTTTGATACGCTATGTCTTTGATTCAGTACAATACTGTGGCATTGTGGTTATTTTTTAATGCAAGAGTAAGAGTCATCCAAGGTATTTTTAGCCTCCCAGAAGGATGTAAAATACCTTTCACTGCATTAGGTTGGAGGAAGACTTGTCTTGCTGATGAGCTGCTGCATGAAAATACCTGTGACCTGAGCTCAGTCCCTTAGTCCCCCATCCTACGGGGATCACTATTAACCAATAAGGCGAATACACCTTCTTTCTCCCAATCTTGAGAGATAAAGTCATTTTAGACTTTGGGAAAAGAATTAAGTGATTATGGCATGCATGCCCCAAAAGACACTGCCACATGAGGCCCTGTCATGATGTAAAAACATAAAATAACTTTTAAAACTTTGACATCTTCCCCTTAAAGGACAAATGTCCACATGGGTAAAATAGTGCTCTAAATACTGTGGGGAGCAGCGCAACGGAAGAGAGGGAGATGAGGAAAATGACACCTGTACCCTGACCAACTCTTGCCAAAACTTGGTCTCATTCCCCCACTCGTGAGGATGGGCTCCATCAAGGTGGGGGCAGCAGGGAGTGGGACAAAGCATGGGACAAAGGACCCGTGCAACGGGGCAGCGGCAGCAGGCAGGAACTCAGACAATACACAGGGAAAACAAACCCAGCGCACTCTAGACAATCACTGGTTTTTGTTCTTACAACAGTTTCCTGAGGAGGTGAGATAATCCAGTATTTATCATCTTTGAAGAAGATTTCAGGCTGATGGCTGGTTAAGCAGAACTGTTAGAAATGGCACGGTGCCCAAACTAAGAGCGTGAGGAGATGTCACTTGAAGAGGTCTGCTCTGGATTTGTGCAGCCTAGCTGTCACGGCGCAAGATAAAGAAAACCAAGAATGTGTCCTCCCTGGCCACAGAGACCCCGTAGGTTTCATTTCTCAATGGTGCTCCAGAAACAATTCTTCGCCCTCACTCAGGTTTGAATCTTCATTTTTTCCCACATAATTTCCAGCTCCCCAGAGCACCTTGTCTTTTCAAATCCCTCCCATTTTCATGAGTATTATCTCTCCCTTGTGGTTTTGAAGACATTCAAATCCAGATACATAGCACGGTGGTTTCAAAGGTTGCTTTCCTGTTTGACTGATCTTTCTTGACCCATTACCCTTCCAGCGCTGCCCAGTGCAACAGCAATAACATTCGTCAAAAGTGGGAAAACAGATCACAAAACAAAACATAGATATATCTGTCTGTAGATCTATATCTATTATATAGGTTTACTACAATGCAAAATAACTACCTGTATAATGTGCTCCGAAACATAAATCCAACATGGACATAAAATACACACCCACATATACCCCTCCTTTCTTCTGTGTGGCCGTGTTGAATAGGCTGGAGCTGGGCAAAAAAAGCAGCTTTTTTCCTTTTCCTGTGTGCAGTTTCCACAAAGGTCACCCAGCAGAGCAGCGGGGAGACCTGAGGAGTCGTGGCCAAAGCGATGGGGGTGAGTGGGGCACGGAGTGTTCAGAGCCTCACTGCCACATGCCAGATCCCATCAAAATACACTGGCCCGCTGCAGAGGGGACCTTCAGTCTCTAAAAGAAATGAGAGCCGCTGACATCTACTGCCACCCTGCACATCTGAGGAAACATTCAGCAGCTGACTGAAGGCCTGGTTTTGTGAACCGGGGCTTTATGTACAAATTCATCTGACCTAACGTTAGACATCTACCTCATGGGCTGAGGTGAGAAACACAGTCACGTTGGTCCCTCCTGCAGCTGGAGGTGAGGCACTTTCAGAAAGGCGCTCAGGTCTTACGCCACGGGTGACCGCACTGCTTATTTGGGACCTTGTGTCAGGTGGGATGAGTCCAGGTTTTAATGAACAGGTCTCTTTGTCCAGCAGTACCTTTTGAAGCGCAAGGACTGGGAAATCCTGGACGGGGAAATTGCAACTCTGCGCCCACCTAACATGGATGTCCAGGATGCAAAAAGACTACAGTAAATCTCTGACTTTTTTGTTCCTTGGTTTATTCTTCTTGGCCATGGTCTACATTTCTTGGAGAATTCCTCCATCTCCCTGATGGCAGATCAGTTCTACACTTGTCACACATGTGCTGCTTTAGCAGACTAATAACTTAATTTTCCCCACAAAGCAGTAACGTGTTATGGAATGAACATTTCTGATTTTTTAAAGCAGTAAAAGGTCTCTTACTCAACCTGTTTAATAGGTTAAGTGGTCATTGTGTATTAAAAAAATAATCAGGTATGCTTTGCTTCCCAATCTCTCTCTCCCTCTGTTTTTAATCTGATGTTTTAACAGTATCAGGATCAGGGAAGTGGTTATTTTTGGCATAATATTCAGAAAGACAATCTTGCAATAGTATTCTCTACCAAGTAAGTGCTCAAATGAACAGAGCTTATAAATGATTAATATAACAGCAGTGAGATAACCCTGACAAGTACATATGGTGTTTGTTAAATGAAGATTATTTCTTTTAAAGTTTTAATTGGGCCATGTTAATTGGATGCTGTTCTTCAGTAGACATATTTCATATCACAAAGTTAAGCCAGGTTTTGTTCAGCAAAACTGTAAACACGCAATTAATCACAGAAAAACATGGACCCCTCCTTACGCTTGGAACACACGAACCCTGAAAGTCATTTTCACAGGGTTTTACTCCCTAAAATCAAGTGGACTCATATGGCTGAGGTCTTGTATAATGGTCTGAAAACTGAGTGATGCCTCAGTAATTACCATCAGCCTGCACAGCACTGGCAAGGCTGTCAAGAGCCCTTCTTGGTACAAA
>NW_008824940.1:1652240-1652972 GCF_000699105.1 Pygoscelis adeliae | reverse complement strand
CTCCATGAGAAATGGTTGACAAGAACGGGACTGTGACAGCCCTTGGTTTCCCTTGCCTGTCAGAGCAGAATATCGCCTGGCCTGTGTAAAGGAAGGCAGCAGCTCTGCTTTTGTGCCAAGGGGGTCTGAGCCACTCGCGAATGGCTCTGCCAGTGTTTATGAGGAGTATCTTCTCATAGCACTGTCACCAAAGCCAAGAGGGTGTTAACACACAGAGGGCAAGAGAAAATGTACTATCCTGTCACCTAGATCATTCAGAGTAAGATTTGGAAAAATACTGCCAGAAAGGCTACACAAGCCCTTTCTGCTTGGCAGCTGGGTTAGTCAACGGCACGGGGACTGCGGGAAGTGACTGGGTCAGTGCCAGTCCCGTCTGCCCACGGAAGTGATGGGGAAATGGGAGAGCTTCCCATCTACTATGATACATTTTCATGGTTTTGAGTTTCAGCTTTTTAGCTTATCATGCTTTCCTTCCTTCCTTCCTTCCTTCCTTCCTTCCTTCCTTCCTTCCTTCCTTCCTTCCTTCCTTCCTTCCTTCCTTCCTTCCTTCCTTCCTTCCTTCCTTCCTTCCTTCCTTCCTTCCTTCCTTCCTTCCTTCCTTCCTTCCTTCCTTCCTTCCTTCCTTCCTTCCTTCCTTCCTTCCTTCCTTCCTTCCTTCCTTCCTTCCTTCCTTCCTTCCTTCCTTCCTTCCTTCCTTCCTTCCTTCCTTCCTTCCTTCCTTCCTTCCTTCCT
>NW_008824940.1:1640570-1651713 GCF_000699105.1 Pygoscelis adeliae | reverse complement strand
TTTCTCTTTCTTTCTCTTTCTTTCTCTTTCTTTCTCTTTCTTTCTCTTTCTTTCTCTTTCTTCTTTCTCTTTCCAAAATTAGCTAAAACTATTGCATAAAAGATGCTTACATAGGCCATTACAGTAGAACCACTCACTGATCCTTACCTACGGAGACTTTCCAGAGCTCTGTACAAGCTCCTTTCACAGTGAGGGCCCACAGTGTTGTGAAAGAAGATGAGAAACCACAAGAACAATGTTATTTATGGGAACAACATCTACTTTTGCTTTAGAATAAGAAGAGGTTTTAATTTATAGCTATGATGTAGAACTACATAAAATATGCATATGTTATACCGAGGTACACACACACACTCAGCATCGACCAGAGCACTGTCATTTTCTGGTAGACTGAAATTATGACTGTACACAAGTGCATAGTGCATTGTGTAGGTATGATAATGCTTTTACATGAGTGGCTACATAGCTATACGGAGAATAGCTATATAATGTCTATTCTCATTACGTGGTAGCTGTAAAGCTCATTTTCACTGAATTAATTAAGTTGTTCCTGTTCCAGATTCATGCCAGCAGGAGTTATGATTGATTAAAAGTAGTTCCAGCCATGATCTCCTTCAACACGTGTCAAAGGTCTGCAGCTGAGTGCCTATGTAAATTAGAGTACTACAATTTGCCTTTCATTAGCCATCAGGTTTTGGTTTGAAGTGCCCCCGAGGAAACTGTGACCTAATCTATGATCTGTAGAAAACACACTTTACTCCCACAGGCCCAGTTCAGGGCAGTGTTCAGCACAAGCCTGGTTTTAAGTTAGTGGATACACTGACTTGTCTCAGCAGAACTACTCATGAACTTAAAGCCATGCTCCTGAACATATTTGCTGAACCCAGAGCTAAAAGCAGATCAGCTTGAGAAACCAAATACGTGCTCCATGATCACTTTTGGACATCCAAAGGCTTTTTCTACATTTTAACATGGGCAAAAAGACAAATGACAGACATTTTCAGGGGACTAAAATCCAGAATTAATTCATTCTTGATACACAACATGTCTTCCAGATTTCCAGCAACGGCCAAGCTAACTGAGCCCTAAGGACCTTGGGGAGTCACAGCTGACTGACAGAAAATCAGCTGAATGGAGCGTGTTTCCATATGATGTTTTATATCTGAAAAAATCAGCATATTCTAAGATAAAAACGTTCTTTTGGGAAATTTCCGTCACCTCTACTTAAATGGCTATCGTCTGCCACAATCTTGCTTTCAGCCTTACAGAACTGGATCACCATTTGCTTGCTGCAGAAAGTCCTAACTGGAGTAATTTCTACAGCAGATATTGTTTCTCTGAGCAAGCTTCATTTGGCCATGGAAAATGATATACTATTTAGCTCCACCACGGTGCATGCTATATCAGATCAGAAATATGACAAAAGGAAAATATTCCCATAACACAAAATACTCTCTCTTGAAAACAAAACCTGTGGGATACATGGATTACACAAGGTATCCTACAGCCATCAAATAACCGAGTGGCAGCAGCCCTGAGACTCCACTCCACTCCATGGATTTTCCCTTTTCTCCTTTAAGTTTCACACGAAGAACTCACCCTACCAGGTTGTAGCAGTTAAGAAACACCATTGGAAAGAAATCTGCCATCCAAATTTTAATAGCATTTCAGCCACTTCAAAGCTGTTCATTTCTAACAGTTTTAATCCTTTTCAGCCGCTAGCTGTCTTCCCGCCAAAGTCAAGTCAATTAGTTCAGAAGTCATTAGAAAAGCCCTCAGATATGAAAGCCATGCCTTAAAGTCCAGCTCTTCTGCGGCCTCTCTCAAAAGACAGGGCTGCTACTTTGGCACAGTTTCAGCCCCTTGGCCTACCTGAAACACAAAAACAGTATCAGCCTGACTCGTCTGTTTTGTCTGATCGCATCCTCAGCCACTGGAAGAGGCTTTCTCCAGGAAAGCAAGTACCAGTAGAGCAGCAGCCACGGCTTTCATGCTGGTGACTGAATAACAAAGCAGTTGCTTCAGCAGGCCTGCTGCGACAAAGTCGTGCCAAATTTTTCACGTCTTCAGGGATGCTGCTGTGCACTATCCTTGCGCAAAAGCCTTGGTGATCAGTGGCAAGTTCAGTCCTAGTCAATTCTCCGTGCCATGAGTCAGCCCTCACCCCAGGGCCAAACGACATGTACTGGTTCATGACTGCTCTCTATGTGGGGTCCAGCGATTTCCCTGCCAAGAGAAATATTTGGCTTGTTTCTGACTGGAGCCCTGAATGCAAACTCTTATACCTACAGCGTGGGTGAAGAGCGGAGCTGTGCCCCAGGGCAAAGCAGGGAGTGAACAACCTGACAGCACAGAAACACCCAGTGAAATTTATTTTCATTTTTGGCCCATCATCTCCAGTAAGCTTATCTCATGTTGCCATACAAGCTGTAACTCATGCCAAGACTCAAAATTTTCTCACTTCTAGGCTTGCTCTGAACAGAGTCAGGCATCCTGATGGCAGCAACGCCTGTCCCGGGGGTGCCACCACGTGCACCGTGCTCCCTGGATATCCCACGGCCACGACGTGCCAGCCACAGCTGCACCAAGGACAGCTGGCACCCACGCTGCTGCCACACTCACGGCTGCCAAACAGAAGGGGACCCCTTCCTCCACGGTGGTGAAACGTGGCATTTGCTGCTGACGTGTCCCATCCTCTCACCAAGCCGCACCTCGGCCAACAGCACAGGGGGGTGCAAAGTAAATCCCATCTGTAACATGCAGCCCTACGTGATGCAGAGAGGGCGCATTGGAAACCATCCTTTTACTAAGCCCATTTGCATCCTAAGGCAGGCTGTCATCAAACTTGGCATTGCAAAATAGAAACTGGCAGGGACCAAAGGCAAGAAGCATGCGCCTGCTGCAAATACTTCCTCACACATCCCCGCATTTTGCATTGCAGCACAGCAGCAAACAATTATATCGAGCAACCAAAAATTGCTCAAATTACACTTATTTACCCCTACAGTAAGTCAGAATGGGAGTTGATTCACTCATCACTCCAAAGAAACTGGATGGAGTGACTAATGCGGAAATGATCATAATTTTCCCTGCCCTTAATTTTGAAACTGAATTTAAAAGCGTACAATCTGATGATGGCAAAAGATGGGTTGTAAATATTTTGATAAGGCAGCATGAAAAAGGAGGCTGAGTGTTAAAAGACATCATAGCAAGAAGCAGGAAGGGATGCTCTTACTGTACTTGCAATTTTCACATGGATTGTGCAGCGTCAGAAAGATATTGTCAAAATAGAAGAAATTTCGTAAATAGCAAAATGAGCCAGGGCTAGAAGCAGGCTTAAGTGAAAAGACCGGGAGAGCTACCATTTCTGCTGCAGAAATGCTGAAAAGATATATCTTCAAATTGCAAGTGCTGTAAAGTGCGAGCAAAAAATAGGCTGCGCCACAAGGAGCGGACACAAAAACTGCTCTCTGCAGCCTTACTGTGCAGTTTGGGCCAAGCAAGAGCCAATGGAGACAAGTAAACAAGTGCTTCTGAGCCGCAACACCGAGGAGAAGCGGAGTCGGTGCAAACAACCTGCCACCCGCCACCAGGCCCCGGCATGGGCGAGGGTCCCCTGCCCGGCGGCAGGGCGGGATGGCTCCGGCTTCATGCTGCGTGTCTGCCCTGGGGGATGGGGATGGCACAGCCAGAGGACACAGTTGTCCCTGATCTTCTGGGAGACGAAAAGTGGGCGAGATGCGGGGTGAGGGGGTCGGGGGGGCTGTCACTTGCTTCTTGCTTGCTCCTTTAATCAACATATTCGCTCCTCCAAGGTGGCAACTGTGACCATTCTGCCCGGAGCGATAAATTAGCTGGAGAAGAGCATGCACCACCTGGCCGCCTGTGCCGCCGTCCCCCAGGCCAGCCCCTTCCACACCTGCAACAGTGCAGGGCAGTGCCAGGGCCCCACCAGCCATGGTTCGGCTCCTCTTCCTTGCCTTGTGCCACGACAGCAATGCAGAGGGGGTGGCTTTGAAGGGAGGTGGGAGCCCCCCAGGCAGGGGTGGGCAGAAGGACGCAGGGGCAACTGGTCACTGGGGCTGCTACACAGCACTTTTGGGCAAGAAATACACTTTGAATGGAGGAGCAGCCTCGGGGAACAGAGAGGAGGCAGAAAGGATGGAGCTTGCTCCCGCTCTCTCACAGCTCAGTCATCGACTGCACAACAGGGATTCATTTCCCAGGTTTTGAGGATCCACTACTAGGCTTTCGGAACAGAAAAAATAGCCTCCTCCCTCCCCAAATATCCACCTGCCGGTATTGGCAGATTTGGAAGAGGCAGGTGGAAAATGTCCTGCATGTGGAGGCACAGGTAACCCACCATCACCTCAGCATCACTCTCTGTGCACAGTGGACATTTTCCAGGATTCCCTGATGCCCAGAAATGCTAGGGACAGCTGCTCACAGTCAGCATTTTTCCCTGAGGCCCAGGACAGTGTGCAGCAACCCCGATCCCAGACCAGGACACCGTGGTGCTAGCTGCTCTACGACCAATGAACATATACCAACGGTGTAACACCATGGTGATGATGTGAAAGTCATCAGCCCTGTGCCCTGGCCCTGGGTTATTGTACTGCTGTGGATGTATCTTGGGAGACAACATAAGATGCCTGTCTTTCAGATGACTCTCTTATTCCAAGCAATGCTGAGAAACAGCTACGGAGGGCACGTGGCTGAGATGATGGGTTTGCAGAGCTCTTCAAGGGCTTCACAATGTCATCCTGACCTGTAAAGAGCCTGATGTTTCAATGCCAACTTCATTAAGTGTACGTCTGTTTCAGATAAGACCCCAAAGAATCTTTTTTGTGTGCATTTTAATTTAAGGGAAAAACATCTGGCTGCTAACGATGCTGTTGTCATTGGAAACATAATTAAGACTTTTGTTTTTGTAAACTAAAAATAATGGTGAGTGGTATTCAACAGCCTGAAATCTTTATGCTGTATGTATAGGAGTCATGATTTTTCTAACGAGATGGCTGTTTGAAATGTGTTTATATGTCTATAAAGAGAGCTAAATAGCATGTATTGATGTTAATTGCAGAGCTGACAAGTTGTTCTACCCTGTTATTACGTTGCCCCCTTCCACATGATCCTAATTCATAAGCGTTCTGTAAAGTTGGTTTGTTTGGTTTTAAACAGACCTCCCTTGGTGGGAAAAAGCTCACTGTGGTCTGCAACTAACCCTGAGACGGAGCTCACCAAAGCACGGCGCTTGCTCGCAGCCTGTGTTTCAGCCTCAGAGTGGCTCTGGCGTCCTGGAAGCGAAGCGGACGAGATAGAAAATGCAACACCTCAAACTGCCCTGCGCAAAATCCCATTCAGATTGCCACCCACTTCTGGGAAGGGTCAAATTCAGCTCTTTATCTTGTCCTCAGAGAAGGAAAGGAAAGGGGTGGGGGAGGTCTGGGGTTTTTACAGACACCATCACCATCTGTAAAAGCAATACAAACAAGGGGTTCAGCTCAAGCTCGATTCCAGGCTCTCTACAAAACGGTCTCCTGACATTGCAGCAACACCATGGCTGCAAGAAGTCAGCTGACTTCTACGGGTCTCAAAAAGACGGTGGATGGTGACAACTGGGGCAATGCGTGTAGGATTTCTGGACCCCCAGACAGACTAGCATTGGGGAGGGACCTTTTGCTTGTGGCCAACTGCCTCTATGGCTGTGAGTCGGATGAAGAGCATGATCACACCTGAAAAACCATTCAAAGTCTACGCTCATTAGAGAGACAGTCTGCAACAGGGAGAGGTCCATGACCAGCAGACAGGGATGGCATCACTGCTAACGTCTTAACTACGCTGCCAGAAAACCTGTGATTAGGAAGCACTGTACGTTCTGCGTTTCATCTGTATGCTGAAGAGCTGCAACATACGTGGACCACATTTCCATGTTGAAAGCTGAAAGTCTCACCTTATCACATAAATGCACAAGCTACAGCGTACAGACATTTGTCAAATACCACAGGATTTGCAACGGTATCCCAACTGGAAGTGCTGACCTCACAAGGCTCTCAGTCCATGCAAGGAAAGAGATTTTTAGTTCCTTAGTAGGTAGCTACAGGAAGAACTACTGACATGGGAGAATAATTGTCAGGGAAAAAAAAAAAAACGAGGGCAAGAGGCCACAAGAGAAAGCGAAGGTTTCCACTGCTGAGGAAACGGGAAACTAAGACTTCCTGCTTCTTGCTGGTCCAGAAATATCACAACTTCTGTCTCTCTCAAAACATTGCAGAACTTGTGCATTTGGTCTCATGTGGGACATTGTGCTGACAAAAACAAGCACAGAAATGGGGCAGAGGAAAGGGCTACCCACATGTTTTTGATTATCAGACTGGTCTCGGCTGGGGGACATCTAGGTGAGATGCTCCACCAGTGTTTTATTTACTCCAGCGTGTTTGCTCAGTAATGCAGTTTCAGGAAGATTATCCTGCTAACACTGCAATGGTATTTTCCCTGGTTTGCCCATCCCTAGGACACAGTAGTACACTGTCAATTATAACCACGCTCTATGTATAGCTCGCCCCATGCAGTTAACGGATACAGACTGAATGGGGTTTTCCTTTTCCTTCCCTTGAAGAGGACTTATTTCACTGGAATGTTTTCTCCTTATTCCTCTTGCCCGAGCATGAGGCTATGTGAATACAGATGCCGGCTGCCCGGGGACCGCAGCTCTGACACGAACTCACATGCACCTCAGGGACGAGCATCCTTTCCCGCCGTTTCTTCGCAATCCCTGAAGAAATGGAGAAACCTCTTTGCTTAACAGAATCAAGACAGTGGCTAACATCCATCGTGTGCACCATCAAGGAAGCCTATCCGTTTCATCTCTCCTCCGACACAAACGCAACAAAATCCTGAAGAAGGTCAGGTTGAGCAGAAGAGACAGATCACCCTGGGCTGCTGGTACAGTTACGGTGGAAAAACACTTTAGCCATATGTACAAAATCCTGTGTGATAAAACCTACAAAACCAAATAAAACATAAACCACTGGAAGGGCAAAGCACCCTTACTTGGTCTGAAGGAAATCGCTCTACTGACGGGGTAGCACGGAGGAGCTGGGAGCTTCCTGCACTGTTCTGGTGACTCCCTTTCCAGCTAAGTAAGCTTCAGCATGCCAGCGAGGGCCACTCTTCTCTCCTTCTTTTCTGCTTTAGAAATGCTTAGTTGCTTTTTTGGCATTTGGGGAAACAAAAACTGGCTTCCACATGTGAAAGGACAAGACGTACTCCTGCAAAGTGATGAGCATGTTCAATTCCTAGTGACAGAACTGGCTTTTTAAATAATACACTATCTTTGCTGACTGATACATGTGCTGACAGGTTATATTATTTGAGAATAACATGCGAGGAAGTTTATTTAACCATAATCCAAATGGACAGAGTTAAGTTTAAATGCTATTGTTTGGCTTTTGAGAGATTAAGTTTAGGAATTTACCATTCTCTTGATGATTTTTTAATTTATATAACGTGTCAAACTGTAAAGCATATCAGTACATGCAGTCAAACAAGATACTCAGTATACACAAGAGGGTGATGTTATAGCTTGCGGAGATGATGACAGTTTCGTTTTTGTATTCAACAGACATCCACCCGGCAGCACAGAACAGATCTTCCATTCATTCAATGAACTTAGTTTACAGAAATACAGATGAACGATGCCTAGCTGTAACCAAACTCATGCTATCTCCTATGGCAGGAGCCATAGCAACCACTTGTGTACTGCCAAGGGTTTGGTTTAAAACACACACCTACACTCTGCAGCAGAGACCCACCAGTGGGAACGAACGTAACAACACTCCCTCTCGCAGGCTAGGGAGAAACACATACAAGAACATGACAAGCGCAGCCAACTGCCCAACCAAGGCTCTCCACAAGTTGTGAAAGTGATGCTCCCACATATACCCTCTCCTTATGTACACGTGCCCCCCTGGCAGAAGCAGGGATGATGGGGAATCCTTCGGTCAGGGCAACACAAAAGGCCCTCTGCCCTGTTTCTTCTAGGTCAGCGAGCAAATGCTGTTGTTAAATTGGGGTTTAATGTACAAACTGCCACTCAGTTGTTTCTGATTGTCCAGAATGTGTCTTTGTTTAAACACATAAACCTCCATCTGGTACCCATTACCGGCCCGTTTCTTCATCATCTTGTGCATGGGTAACTAAACACAGAAGCTTGTAGGGAGGGTGAGCTCAGCTTGTCCACGTTGGCCCACAGCTCCCTCAAAGAGCCAGCTGGGCAGCCACAACGGTCCGCTTGCCCAGTCGAAGAATTGTCTCCATTGCTAAAAGGGGACAATATCTTAACATTACCAAAAGGCAGGCTCTCCTTTGCCCAGGAAGCCAGATCCCTGAGACAGGGTTAGCAGAGAGCGTGTTTCAGACAGGCATGTTTGAGTAATAACAAGGAGTGATCACGGGCAGAATGGCTGAAGTGGGGTAAGCCCAACCCAAAAGGTTCAGATCCACATTCAGAAGTCCCAAATATGGACTGCAACACATTTCACACAAACCCACCTTTTCTTCTCTCACACACACATCTATAGGTGTCTACAGCTTACATCATCATTGTAATAGAAATCCACATACTGTATTTTGGGTTCACGCTCAGACATTTGCCTGAACAGGCTAGCAAACTCCAGCCTCCAGTTCTGCCAGGTTCAGCAACCTTCCCCTGTCCTTTCAGAGGTCGAGTTTCATGTACCTGCACCAATTACTTCTCAGTTGACACAAATCACTGTCATAGCTATCTTACTTCGAGAAGGGTTTGCGGAACAAAACCCACCCCAAACCTATGCTCACAAAAATGTTTCTTTTCCAACCAGCACAGACTGCAAAAAACATCAACCTGTCCTGATTGTGGCTCCCAAAGATGTCTGTCTGTTGTAAAAGTGGCAAAATGAGACAGGTCATCTCCATGTTCAAACTGATGCACGCACACATATTTCTTTAAAACACTGCATTTTATATATTTGTAACCAGTTATATAAACATCTAATCTTTGTATCCTCCTAAACTTTGAGTTGAAGCTCATGCTGTCTGTCACAGAATGGGACACTCCCATTTTTCCTCTGGCCACCAGTGCATGGCGAGAGCTTAGAAAAGCTGGCTGCTCTGGGAGCACTGCACTGGTGCCCCAGGCTTTCAGGTCCTGTTGGCCCATCCAACTGAAAAGCACACCCCTCCTTTGGCTGTACCCCCACCTCCATTCCCCCATGTCAGGGGCTGACGGAGACCTACACAAAGGCTTTTACAGTCTAAGTCCACAGGCTATTTTCAGAACTTCGTAGTGCGTTTCTGGAGAGGGGCAACCACATTCATACTGGCTTGAAAAGGAGAACAGAGAAGAAAGAATGAAACTATTCAGAATAATGTGATTTTAAAGATAAATGACAAAGGGCAAATCCCACATTTTTGTAGTTTGCCGGCTGCTCTTTTTCCTAGATAAAGGATGACCACCAAGTCAATAAATCACATTGGGTCTACTGTTTCTTTCTCCTAGGATAAATTCTGTCACTGAAACTCATCAATTTCTAAAGTCAAGCGTTTCACTAATCATCCCAATGCCATGGATGGGGAGGTCTGTTAATAACTTTTAAAATGACATTTCGTATTTCAAAAATCAGACCCTAAGCATTCACAAGATTGGCCTGAACAATTCATAATGCACCAGGGTATTTATTTTATTTAGTTTCTGTTTTTTTTAGACACTGGGGGATATATTTTCCAAAAATTCCCTGCAACTCCACGTGTCTAAAAAAGTTAGAAGAAACCTTTGATAGCCACCACATTAGAAGGAATGGGGCTAAATAAGGTTCATTCAAAATAAGAACACTCAGCAGTGTTGCACGCAATTGTGGCAAAATGTGTAAGGCCAGGACCAGGACTTTGCCCACATGCAACCTAGAGATTTCATTTGATTAGCTGTCACACATTGTTTTGTATCAAACAGCTCATTTGGCTATATTTATGGTGACAAATGGACACCTGTGCACCAGACACACCAGGCCTTGGCTATTCCATGCTGCGAGTGTGAACACATGCCTACTCATACTCTGATGATCTTCTTAAAGCACCAGTTCCTGGAGTCAGGTGATTAAGTGAGCTAGTCAGTGGTATATTTGAAGGAAAACAAAATGGTTTTAGCTTTCTTGGTTGCAGGGAAAAGCTTACACCAAATAAAGCTGAGAAATCTGAAAGCAAATTGTTTTGTAAAAAGTATATAATAACTGTGGTAAATTTCCGGTCCTTGAATGACAGGTGTTGGCAAAACTGATGCAGCCAATTTGCTGGCAAGAATTCTGACTCCTATGATGAGTTTCATGAAACATCTATGGCCACCAAAGGCTGAAGTGATAAATAAATTTGCCTGTTAATACCCACCATGCACTTTCTATGAGATTCTGCTCTCCAATTCTCCATTGGCAAAGAAAATCCACCTGCCATGTTTACAACACCACAGCGAGAGTAGGCACAGTGCCGAAAATAATGCAGAAAAGTCTTGCAGTGTGTCTTGAACCTGCCTACCTGGAGTTACAGATGTGGGAGGAGAGGACGTGCAGTCGGTGCACCTGGTGTGCCCAACGGTGGGGACACAAGAAGCCATGCAGGAGCAGTCCCGGGGAGCCTGCCCCACAGCACCCCAGTGTGTCTGTGAGGGGGGCAGACAGCGACCCACGTGCCAGCCGTGCCCTCAGCCCCAAGCCCAAGCAGGCAGGCCAAAGGCACAGCTCTGCTCCACAGCTCCAATGCTCAATGCTTTTCCCGGTTTGTACCAAGCCATGGCCATGTTTGATGTCACATCAACCAGACGCAGTCCTTCAAACTCCCGTGCCCCCAGCTCAGCAAGGAGCAGGCAGGACCAGGACTTTGTGTTTCTCTACCTGCCGCTTACTTTGGGGCTGCTACTCAGATTCCCAGGAATTGAGGAGGTGGTGACAGGAATATATATATACACACACACACACGTTTTAGTAAGCCAAGAAACAACCACTGCAGAAAGGACCCGGTCTGTTTTTAAGGTGCTGTCGTGGTTTAACCTCAGCCGGCAACTGAGCACCACACAGCTGCTCGCTCAACCTCACCCCCCGGGGGAGGATGGGGGAGA
>NW_008824940.1:1636880-1640451 GCF_000699105.1 Pygoscelis adeliae | reverse complement strand
AGTCCCTGAGCAGCAGCTTCCCCAGCCAGTTTTCCCCAGTTTATGTACTGAGCATGATGTCACATGGTATGGAATATCCCTTGGGCCAGTTTGGGTCAGCTGTCCTGGCTGTGCCCCCTCCCAGCTTCTTGTGCCCCTCCAGCCTTCCCAGTCGGTAGAGCATGGGAAGCTGGAAAGTCCTTGACTAGTGTAAGCACTACTTAGCAACAACTAAAACATCGGTGTGTTATCAACATTATTCTCATCCTAAATCCAAAACCCAGCACTGTACCAGCTACTAGGAAGAAAATTAACTCTATCCCAGCCAAAACCAGAACAGGTGTGCACTAATGAATGCCCTTCTCCAGAAACCAACCAACAATAGCAGTGGTTTTCAAGGCAACCCTTTGCCTTTCTGCGCAAAACTGAAGCTGTTGCACATTCTTCCCTCAGAGCAGAGTTTGCAGGAAAGCTTTTATGGACTGGCTGGTCATCAAAATGGTAGGGGAAGAAGAGGGAGGAGCCATGAAAAATACTCATTTCTAATAAATCCGAGATAGTTTCACATCCCTGAGGCAGACTCATGTTGTTTTTGGCGGGCACGACATACATAAAAAATAACACTGAGTCTGCAACTCTTGAGCAGTTTCCTGCATGGGCTGTGGATTTGCTTTGTTTTCTGTTGTTGTTATTGTTATTAGATGGAGGTTGTGGAAAAGAGCATAGGTGCATGCAGGGGGGTGAAGTAGGAAAAAGTTAATCTGTCGTGTCATCACTCTTTTAATTCAAAGCGTAGAAACTTCGGGTTTTTACAGTGTGAGGTCTGATAATGATAATCCGGCACCACCTGAACAAACAGTCTGCGGGGCAGTCCATACCACAGCGAGCGGGAAGCAGCGAGCGGTCCTCCGCCGGCTCTCTCCTCCTGCCCCAAGAAAGCTAGCTGTGTGAAAAGGGGAAGGGGGCACCCACCGCAGCGCCCGTCCCATCAGGTGGGCCAGGGCACACAGGCACTGGGTGAGCCCAGCATGTAATCAAAAGGCTTCTTTGCAGAGAAAAGCCTGCTCGAAGGCTTGGCTGAGACCTTCCCCTCTGCCAGCTGTGGGTCCTGGGGCAGCCTCCCCTTTTGGAGACAAGCACATGTGTGAAGAGGAACGAGCCTGTTAGAAGTGTTTCAAGTTTTCCTCACATCAGCGTTTACCAAAAAAAGGTCAGCAGCAATAATGTTTCTACAACAATTAGTACTGACAAAGGGGAATGACCTCAGCTCGGGCCATGGAAAGACCAGGTTAGAGAGTACTTAAATGGACAGATGCTCTTAAATCACATGAGTCTGAGGAAATGCATCCAAAAGTACTTAGAGAAGTAACAGGCTTGTTAGTGGTAATCCCTGAGAACCTGTAGATGGGTGAAGGCCCAGAGGCTGGAAAAAGGTAAGCATGAATCCTTGCTTTAAAAGGGGGAGGGAAGGAGGAGCAAGGGATTTCCTGGTAACACCATGCTGGAAGAGGCTGCCTGTGCCCTGGAGGACAGAATTACAATTCAAGTTGGAAAAACAGTCTGAGAATAACATACTGTAATTTGGTTTGGATAAGGGAAAGCTTCTACACAAAGGCTGGAAGAGTCAGCCACACTAATACACAACGGGGAATCACTGGGCCAGCAGCAGCTGTACAGGAGGGGAACGTGGGTGTTATAGCAGAGCACCGGGGCTTTTGTGATGCCTGAGTTAACCCCAGTCTGATAGCTGATATAGGAAAGGAAACTTCAAACGGGGCAGCGATGCTCTTCCATTCACAGAGGGAAGGAAGTATGGGAGGAGAACACCAATGAGGGAAGGTGGCTAAACTCACCTAGCCTCTGAGCCCAAATGGCACCCAAAGATGGACAAAAAGCCTGGGGAAGAAATGAGACAATAAACCGAGGATGCCGACCCTCCATCCGCTGCTGTAACATAACCCCCATCTCCCCCTTTCCCTGCCTTCACTTCTGCCTCTTTCCCGCTCTTGCTCTCCACTCTGGATGCTCTTCCACACCACTCTTACTTGAGATGAACTCTCCAGCCTGGCGTGTCCCTCCTCTGCTCAGTTCTGTCATGACCATGTATCCCAAAGGACTATCCAATTTCCTCTCTCTCTCCAGGATGAACAAAACAGACGGGAAATTCAATAAGCCCGGTGCAAGCTAAACAAGATGCATATTAACTTCATCACTCCATCACTGGGTTGTTTAGGTTCAGTGCTTCTTTAAGTACTCCATCCTTTAGTTGTGTCAATCTACAGAGCATACTCCCCAGGGCAAGTCTTTGAATTGGCCAGAAAAGCATGCTTTATGCATTTATATATCTGTATTATATCAGTGACATCATTAGTGACATCATTGACCAGACACATCATCAAATCAATACATTCAGGGATTTGGGGTTTATTTATTTGGGAAAGTGAAGGAGAAAAAGAACAGCAGACCACAAATGAAGAAAATGTGGTGCCTTAAAGGCTTCCACGAGAGGGTTTTGTCCAAGATGAAGGACAGAAGAGTTAGCAGTAAAAGAGGAATCTCAAAGGAGCAGCTGTGCCATGTCACGGCAGTGTAGCTGCTGCAGACACCTCTGCAGCGCTGGCGCAGAAACGGGCAGCCTGCACTTCAGGACTCTACAGAAGGGATCTGCACCATTTTATCATTCATGATGATGTGTCTGACGTGTTAACATGAACAGGAGCAGCCACTTCATAAATGGAGACTATTGCATCCCAAAGACTCTCCCCAGTAAATCACTGGCAGTGTAAATTACCCCACTATAAAAACCTGGGGTTTTACAGGAGCCACCAAACTGATCCTATTCCCTCTCTGACTGCTAAGCTCCTTGTCGCTCATCTTAGTTAAGACGGGAAGAGAGGCAATACTGTGCCAATGTGGGTGAAAAGAAGTGATCTTTAGTTAAAGAAAAAGACAAACCCCCACTGCTTCTTTAACTCGGACATCATACAAGCAAGAAGTCAGCGCTTCTTTCACAGGGAGATGAAGACTGCAATACAAAGTACAGTCATTCTCTTGGTCACCCCACTGGTGGATCACCATACCTTGAAACAAAACCACTAGTAGAAGAGGGCCTGGATTTGTAGAAAAGTTCTATAGGAACTCTATAGTTTGGATGTGAACTCACAGGGCTGAAGAGCTGAGCAAGCAGTGTCACAGACATTGAGAAACCACAGATAGAAAAAACCCACAATTTTGGTATAAAAACCAAATGTAATGGAAGGGATGGAAGTTCCTGAAAGGTTTAATGAGACACAGAGAGAGCATAAAGACTCTAAAGTGTGAAAGATCTCTAGGTGAATCATAAAATCAGGTAACACAGAAAAATGAGATACTACCCACAGACAGATGGGGCTAAAGGTGTACGTACTCAGCTCACAGTCTGAAACTCCCCTTGGTGCAAACTCAGCTCAGGTGGTTTCACTAACCCAGCAGAGATCCTCAGGTTATCGTGTCTCATCTCCTGTGCACCACAAGACAAGGAAAGCCATACAAGTGTCCTTAAGTTGGGGTTGCCAAGTTACACCTCAAAATAAAACCAAACCAAACCCCTGTA
>NW_008824940.1:1615567-1636817 GCF_000699105.1 Pygoscelis adeliae | reverse complement strand
GAATGCTTTCGTCCCTAACTTTTTTTTCACTGATCTATGACACAACATGAAATCTGATATATGTAGCACCAACCCAAAAGTTGTAAAATTGTTATCTTTTTCTATGATTGACATTGCACCTGGATAACCACCTCCCTACCAAAGAATTTCTCTAACAGATATGACCATGCCAGCAGGCATGTTACTGCCCTCAAGTTATTCTTCTTTACCTTGTATTTTGCATATGGGTATGGATTTCCTTTATAGGTGTAAGATTTTATTCATTTGGTGGGAAAGAAGCTTTTCCTATCCACTCTCCAAAAACTGAGGAAAATCCTTTAAATTTTTTTTCCCAACTTATTTTCTGTGCTAAATGAAAGATGAAAGCAATAGCCCTGATTCAACAAGGTATTTAAGAACATGCCTAACTTTAAGTACATTAGTAGTTTGACTGATTCCATTGTAATGAATTTTGTACTCATGGCTGATCACATACACCTTGATGAACCAGAGCTAAGAGGTTTATTTCGATGGGTACCATGCACGTGCAGTGCAGACAAGTGCAGATGCGTATGAACTCCCTACAACAAGAAACATGAAACAAGAGTCAACCATTTTCACGACCCTGTATCCGTTAGTCAACTCACTGGTGAAGAAGATTTTTTTTCCTCTCTTATACAGGAAAAATCTGCAAGATCTTGCAAACTGGTCATGGAGGTAAAGAATCGAAGCATGTCCCTGTGACACATTTTTCCCTCTCATCCCAGCCTTACTTAACCCAAATATGGGTGAACCAACAGGCAATGACGCAATCCTCCTTAATGTCACCTACAGACTCAAGATTTTTTCCCTTTAGTTTCTTGACGATTATGGAAGCTTATCTGTGCACAGTCCTGCTTCTTCCACAGAAATGGTCAGCTGTGTCCTGCGGCCTATTTCAGTTACGATAACAGCTGCTCCTCTCCTCCCTGCTTCTCCAGCCTTTTCTAAATTGCAGGAAGGTTCCTGTGGTACTGGTTCTCCCAGCAATCAGAATTGCTTTCAGTGTCACAGAGTATCGTGTCTAAAATCTATCCATAAACAAGGAGAAAATGGGGAATGGAAGAAGACAAAGGAGAAATAAAAAATGCAGTTAGTGATGCTGCTTAATTTGATCCTCTCAGGAAGTGTCCTGTGCTAGAAAACAAAGCAAACCAAAACAACCCAACCCAGCAAAAGAAAACATTCATCATTCCCCCGATAAGATCACAAAACATGGGGGAAGTTATGTTATTCCTCAGGGCACAAGCTGCAGTCAGCTGGGAGGAGCGGGGCAGCAGACAGCAATATGGGTGCAAGCTTCCCAGGATGCCCGGGCTACAGTGGGGCTGAGCTGGCCACTGTTTGCCTTTGCACCGAAAGCAGCGCCAGGGGCAGCTGTGGGTCCCAGGCACCCTGTGGCCTCTGCACCCAGGACTCCCTGCCTGGGCTCCCTCCTGCACCCCTCCACGGCATGTTCATCCCCGGCTGCTGCTGACAGCTTCTGCCCTGGGGGGTCCCCCATCTCCAAAGACACTAATTTTGTGTTTTATAGGTCTGTTTCAGGCTTGAGGGCAAATCTAGGAAGAAGGCCTCTTTTTCCCATTTTCTTGTCTTTCTCCTCTGGCTTCTAGGGACTTGGAGAAAGAGCACCCCTCCTTTCGAGGGAAAGCCGGCAGAGAAAATGATACGATCTTGACTGACAGGATTTGAAAGTCTCAGTCTTGGTGTCATGGTTTAACCCCAGCTGGCAGCTGAGCACCACACAGCCATTTGCTCACTCCCCACCAGTGGGATGGGGGAGAGAATCAGAAGAGTAAAGGTGAGAAAACTCGTGGGTTGAGATAAAGACAGTTTAATAGGGAAAGCAAAAGCCATGCACACAAGCAAAGCAAAACAAGGAATTCATTCACTGCTTCCCATGGGCAGGCAGGTGTTCAGCCGTCCCCAGGAAAGCAGGGCTCCATCACGTGTAACGGTTACTTGGGCAGACAAACGCCATCACTCCGAATGTCCCCCCTTCCTTCTTCTTCCCACAGCTTTATATGCTCAGCATGACGTCATATGGTGTGGAATATCCCTTTGGTCAGTTGGGGTCAGCTGTCCTGGCTGTGTCCCCTCCCAACTTCTTGTGCACCCTCAGCCTCCTCGCTGGTGGGATGGGGTGAGAAGCAGAAAAGACCTTGACTCTGTGTCAGCACTGCTCAGCAGTAACGAAAACATCCCTGTGTTATCAATACTGTTTTCAGCACAAATCCAAAACACAGCCCCATACTAGCTACTGTGAAGAAAATTAACTCTATCCCAGCAAAAACCAGGACACTTGGTTAAGAGACAGCAGGAGACGGGAGAAGAAAATGACTGTATCACTGATTATAGCTTGTGCTAATCTATGGATATTCATGTGGGGCTAAGCAGTGAATTATGAACATCTTTCCCACTGCACACTTTCCAAGTCTTCCTATGGGAATAACACGTGAGGTAAGGAGGTGAGGAAACTGCTACCAGAAACCTAACTAAAATTGCCCTAGCCAAGTATGAAAATTAAGCTTTCCTTTCCACTGCTTACCTAGATGCTGGTTCCAACAGGACCTGGAAACATTATGGTCTTACAATTTTAAAGGAAATTGTTCCATTGTGGCCCAGAACACTCCGGGAGCAAGTTCAGTGGCTGGGTGTCACATCTGCTGTTAGCTGAGTGCCAGAAGTTTATCCTCTCACTGAAAGTACACTTCTCAGAGTTTTAAACGCCAAGCTCACAACCACTTCCCCTCCTTTCCTAAAAAACCTAACGATTTCAAAAACGGTGTGGTGTGCTGGGAATTGACCCCCAGATCCCACCCCGGAGATGGGCTATGTTTTATGGGTGAATTATCCTTGAACATGCAACTGGCAACGTCCTCTGTAAAATGGAAGAGGCTGCCTTGAAAAATAACATTAAACATTTAAACGTGCTCAGTATTGCTGTTCTGTTTCCATTTATTCCTCTCCCTGCTCTTCCTCTTACTTATGCATGTCCATGCAGGGACTCGGCAAACCCCGAGATGGAGTCTGTTGTAATAACAGAATCAGCGTTCACCTTCCTCCCAACTACAGAGGAGACAGTACCTCTTTTGCTATTTCTTACCCTAAAGCTACCAGAACAAACACACCCACTCATTGTCTCCAAACAGGGCCAAAAAAGTAGTATGTAATCACATAGGCTGGAACGAAGTGCTCCAGGGGCAAATAAACAGACAACTCGGTGCATGGCAACCTGGAAAGCAGCTGAAATGAAAAAGGACATTTGATGCTAACTTCTGGGTTTTTTCCCCCTTATCAGGGTTGGCTTGTACTTCTGTTGCACCCTGGGAGAGGTAGCTGTGAGCTGTGAAGATAAGCCTTCGTGACAGATCGACCCACGGCGCATCTTCCCAGGTCCTCACAACGCCACGTGAGCGTTAAGGAGCAGAGCAACATCTCTCTGCCTTTCCTCCAGCTTTTTCTGAACAGCGGAGGAAAAGCAACTTGCGGGCGGAGTTACTGACTCGGTTTCACTCACTAGGAACATTTTTACTGGTTCCCATGGAGTACCAGCGAGGGATTTGGTTTTCATCTGTCTGTTTTCCTCCAAGTCATCCCAATGTCTTGCTCCCAGGTGATCTGCCCTGAGAGTCCCACATCCAACATGCTATTAAGTGGACGAAACATATACATAGTAAATAAAGACCCCTCAGTCATGCACCTTCATGGCTACAATGTCCCAGGACTGAATAATATGGCAATCTCCTCCTCGATTTCTACCACTAAATGAAATCATCCCTTGTGGCTTCATTTCCCCAGGCTTTCAGAGCTCTGTATAGCCACCGTTCTGGTGTTGCTCTGACGCAAGACCGGCCACACATGAAACCCTTCAACAATCTCAGAAAAAAATGCTTGGACCCATACAAACACACACTCACATATGAATACTCACAGGTATGCTCCAATTATTCAATGTCTTAAAATTCAGTCTCACTTATAGCCAAGCTAAAATGGGCCAGTGCATCTCCTCCCTCCAACTCACCAACAGCTGTGCATACATCAAGTACATACATAGGTAAGGACAGAAATCAAAGTGCATCATTTCAGAGCGTCAGAGTCTGACACATGAAAAACCCTGAACTTTGTGTATGCTGCATGTATCTAAACTCTGTAGGTTCTGAAGTGAGTAGGAACTGACAGAAAACAGAACCAGCACCAGCACATTTTTTGACAGCAGTGGCATTTGTTTTGTACCTCACTGGACTTGCCGGGGGGGGAGAGGGAGAATGAAAAAAAGGGGAGGATAGGAAGGTAGAAATAAAGTAAACTTCTTGTTATTTCTCTCAGGACCATCCACAGACCCATTCAGCAGCACTCACATTTGCTCAGTTGCTGTGCTGCAACATGCATGACCTACATTATAGTGCCAGGTGAGTGTCAGTGTTTTCTCCTCTGTGGCAGGATGGAACATGCCACCCTTACAAATCCAGGCCCTCCGTTTCTGGATAAGCTGGGTGATCCAAGAGACAAGCCGTGGACGTTCAAAATGCACATGTGAATTTCTCCGACATTTTATTGGCATTTTTAGGGAAATCTCCTCTTCTGTGTATTTCTGGAAGTATTATGGGTGACCAAGAGAGGTTGCACCAATGTGTTGCACCCGTTTCACTATAAGGGAAGAACGTAACTGTCAGTAACTCCTCTCCACCTCCTATGTTCACTTCCCCAGTGCCAGGGGAGTGCCCCGCTTTGGGTCCCATCACGGGCAAAGGCAACAGCACCAGGTCGCTGCAGGCAGAGCCCCTTGCAGCGAGATGGGTTCATGGCATGGCACCTTTGGTAATCGAGTTCTCACCCCATTTTTGGGCAGCTGGCAGGATAGAGAAGGTGGAAAATGGCCAAAAGCAATGCCTAAACTGGAGGAAAGCTCCTGCACACAGGAAGCCCTCCGGCAGGTGATAACCAATCTGCCTGCAGACTGATGCAAGACATGGATTTGTTCACAGGTGAAGTTTTTAGCCAGGAAAAACTTAATAGCAACACCTACGAAAAGGATGGAAGGAAATGAATCCTATTTTGTTATAGGCATCCACTTGGAATAAAAGCTTTATCATATTTACAATGAAAGAGGAACTAAACTTAAGGTCATGAGGTCTGTGGCTGAGCTGTGGCTGCCAGTGCAGCTTATTCTTTGAGAAAAAAACCAACATCCAGTAGCAGCTGTGAAAACCATCATATGAGAATACTCATAGGGCACAACTAAGTGCAGTGTGATTCATGGAAACCCCTACTGTACAAGAGCAGAGAAGCCACAATTATCTATATAAGCATGTGGTCAAAATCCGTGCCACAAAACTAGGCAGAATTTCCTATATCATATCCTCTGATTTTTTTTTTCCCAGAAATGAAGATAGATAGGAAATGATTGATAAAATTTACTTAAAGAAAGAGTCTTCTTGCCTGCAAAATTCTCAGCTGCATTTTACAGAACTGAATAAATACCACGTGCAATTGTCAAGTGGTATGGATGGGAAATACATTCAATGACCAACCTAACCACTTGCATGAACCTGTCATTCATCCAATTTTCTTCCTTTTCACCTTCCCCCAGCCAAAAAAAAAGAATTCATGTATCACAAAAAGATGTAGACACTATTGCATTAGACTAAAACCAAATCCTTGCTTCTGTTTTGGCACACTTAGCACAGTTTAAAGCCGCCTTCTACAATTTTTCAAAATTCAGATCATATATTTACATGAACATACTGTTTCAGACTTAAAGGTTGAAAAGTTTCATTTAGCAAATCTGAAAATGACATATTTTCCTGTTCAGAAAAATGCTGCAATGAAAAGTTAAACCTTCATTTCCTCCTTTGTTCTGTCAAAAATATGAATCAAATTTAACCCATTTTCTAGAACAATTTCAGTACTTCTGAAATTACATTTTCGGCAGAATGAACCATGTATTGACAAAACCACTTCTTGCTGTATTATCACCTTTCTTAAGACAGCTCTGTTAATAATATAGCAGCAATGCACTTTGTACTTTCGCTGGTTTTTAAAATTCTTTTGATCTTCTCTAACTTCCATGAGGTACACCTGCATTTTTGTGTCCTGTTCACAAGTGTGCTTTGGAAGTGAATTTCCCTCTCGTCCCCAGGCACTGTGCCTTGGTTCACATCACAGAGTGCTTTGGGAGTGTGCAAACTGGATTTCTTTCAGATAAAACCAAACTGCAAGATGTGCTTCAGGAACTCATCTACCAACTGCTAAGGGGTATTCAGTCCATGGGGCTAGATCTGGTGAGCCCCTGCAACATGCACAATGTGGGCCCAAGTTCTCAGTACTGACTTTTTTTAGGCACTGTGCCTTGGTTCACATCACAGAGTGCTTTGGGAGTGTGCAAACTGGATTTCTTTCAGATAAAACCAAACTGCAAGATGTGCTTCAGGAACTCATCTACCAACTGCTAAGGGGTATTCAGTCCATGGGGCTAGATCTGGTGAGCCCCTGCAACATGCACAATGTGGGCCCAAGTTCTCAGTACTGACTTTTTTTTTTTCCTTTTCATGCTCCTTTCCAGGGCAGGTAATTTATCTATTGCCATGCAGGCAGAGCCCCAGGGTCCTCCCGGGAATGTCTGTTCTGAGCTCTTGACATGCTTTACAAACCTGGCTCACTGTCACCATTCCCGCTTTGCACATGGAGAAAGTGCAGCTGGCACAGTGCATTTATGGTTGGTGTGTTCACAGGTGCTTGGTAATCGTGGCTGGGCAGGCACTGAGAGAAATTCATAGTAGGAATCACCCAACTTGGGGGGCCTAAAAGCTAGACCTCTAAGTCTGAGTTGGTCAAGAAAGGGAAACAGAGACCTTCATAAGGTAATGTATACCTCATCCACCTTAAAAACCTAGCACACAGGAGAGGTGGCTCTTCCATAAACAGCCACTGACCATAACAGAAGCTGAGAGAACCAGCTGAGATTTAGGTGTCTAACTTTTAAACTTAGACCAGAAGCCAGAAGGTCCCTCAGAAGAAAGGTTTTCCAGTACAGTGTTGATCAGCCACAGTGGATAGAAACTCTCTGGATCAGACTCACAGACCAGCCGAGGAACTCACATCTGGAGAGCGTCCAGCCCAACCCCTGCTAAGAGCAGGGGGGCAGCTGCAGCAGGTTGCTCAGGGCCATGTTCAGTCGGGTTTTGAGTATCTCCATGGATGCAGACCACACAAACTCTCTGGGCAACCTGCTCCGGTGTTTGATCACACTCACCACAGAAAAGCTTTTTCTTATTTTCAGATGGAGTTTCCTGTGATTTCAGTTTGTGCTGTCACCAGATACCAATGAGAACAGTCTGGATCCATCTTCTTCTGATAGTACACCGGTGGTCAGATTAAATTGAGCAATCTCTCTTTAAATGTAGGAATATACTGGTTTGTTCTGGTGATCAATAATTCCTAAATTAATACATCCCATCAGATTTTCCTGATTAGCCCCTTCAATTCCATGACAAAGTCAAAAAGCCATTTTCTCAAGCCTCAATACCAACCTCCAACTGCTTGTGTTTAGAAACTTCACAATTACAAGGTTTATTCATGTTTCATAACCTCAAATTCAGTGTTGAAAGATGCAATGAAGCACCAATAAACTTCTATTTATGCAGTTAAAAGTTTATTGCATAACCCATTCCAATTTTCATGAGATTTTTGCTCATAAATTTCTGCAATCCATTTCATCATTGCTGTGCATGCACAGAGGGAGACAGAAAGATGACAGATAGACAGTAATTTTTATACTTAAACCTCTGTAAATGAAACCTAAAATTCCAACTGACTTTGTAGACGCAAGCTGTGAGATTCACATTATGGTTGAAAAAGTGTATGCAGAGATACATGAGATGATGCAGGTGTGAAACTGCGGTGCACCATTGGGCACAGATTTTGAATTTTTATTTTCTTTCATTTTTCTTAAGAGTGTAATCAAAGTTTATGTCCATATCCATTCTTCCTTTGACAAATTATGATTCCATCATATTAAATTGTGTGCGTGCGTCTTCATCTCTGTTCCTCTCACACATTACAATCTAAAAGCCTGTTTCTGAAGAGAAAGAAAACCAAAGAGTGCCTGAAAAGAAAAGCCAGAATGCAGCTCTCAACCAACAAGAATTTCAAATGCACAAGAGGTCAAACTCTCATGGCTGTACGTGTGATGGATGTTGGGTGCTTGCCTCCTAGTAGTAGAGATTTAAGAAAAGCAGGGGCAGGGGGACCAAGGCAAAAGCTATTCTAATGGTTATAAAAAGGCTTCCTTTGCAATGTGGCAGCCACCTGCCACAATGCGCTCAATGGAACAAACTCCCTTCTCATCCACCTTGACGAAATCCACTTGATTTCAACCCAGACCAGGTAGGCAAGTCTCGTTTGCCAACTGGAAACTGCAAGTTGGATCAATACAACAACATATGGACAAAATGAAAGATCCTCTAATATGAACATCTTTATAATGGATTAAAAGTTGCCACATATCTCCTGGCTACTGTTTCTGTGAAGGGACTGAATCTGCCAAGAGAAAACCCCTTCCAGTAACAGGGCAGGCCTCATCCAGACTCAGTACCTGAGATTGGGACTCTTGCCAGCACCGTAACTATGTCAAACAAATGGATGGATTATTGACCATACAACGGTGATACAAGACAGGCTTCCCTAAGTGTTTTCCCTAAGGCTTGATGCTGAATTGAGGCCAGACCCCTGTTTCAATGATGGAATGTTAGTAAATGAGCTTGCACCTGCAGCAAAGAGGTTGCACGTCTGAGGATGCTCCCCACTGCCTGTTTTCACTCCATGTCTGAGCCAGAACAAAATATACTCTGTCCTGTTCCCTCCCTGCTCCTAACACCCACAGACTTTCATGGAAACCGATGGAGCTTAGTCTGTTATTTACAATTATTTATGAAAATAAAAATCAAAGTAAAAATTAAAGGAGTAAGTCCACACAGGAGCTGCACTAACCCCAAGGTTTCTGTGAAGTCATGTCTCATGAGCAGGAAGACCTCAGGACCAGAAATCAATCCACCAAAATTTGCACAGTGAATACTGGTCCTAGCTCTGAGAAGAAATGAGAGGAAAGGCTCTTCCACTTCTTCCTAATTCCCTCTTTTCTCCCTTTGTCTAAAGAAGCCCAGCCAGCTGTCAACAGTATTTCTTTGCCAATTTTGTAGTGAGCTCATAACCAAAAAGACAGCTAAAAGCAGTCATAAACAGCTTAATGCTGGTCCTAATTTGCCAAGTCTTGGAGTGAGTGATAAGGCTGTGCTCAGCCTCTTCCCGTGCTGAGGCTGCCAGAATGCTCAGCAACAGAAATGGAAGTAGCATTTTTTATCATTTCTATTTGCCTTTTTTCCCCCCCTCTTTATCTTTCAAGCAAGAATACACTGTTCTCCAAAAAAGCAGCAGCAACTACTCCAGCTTATCTCGGGTGACTTCGCCTTTCAACAAGATGGTCTTTAATGCTATATTTAATGCCAATTCTAAGTTCTGAAACTAGACTTCCCTTGTAAACTTCCGTAGCTGAAGCAAAACAGAATGCACTTCAGAAGCAAAAGGAGATCTGCCCATACAACACCTTTCAGATGCTTTCAGTTGCTCCCCTGCCTTTTCATCTGTGTCTTTAACAACATAGTATTGTAAAGTGAGTAGTATGTGATAATGTGAAGTCTTTATAAGTCAGAGACTTTAGTGGAAGTTGTTGGCTATATGCCCAAGCAGGCAGAGGTTTCTGTGCTCGAACTCTAAAACCTCACTTGACCATTAAACACTCTACCACGTCAAGGTCATATTAACACCTTCGACTCTGGGGACCCAGCATATTCTGTTGAAATGAGCACAGGATATCAATCAGCTGGGATGCCCTCCTTCTTCCAGATCTAATAGCTATTAAATTGTTGGCAACATGAGAGGCTTGGAAGCTTACTGGAGAGCTCTTGGGATCATATCACAGGAAAGTAGGAAGGGCTCTAAAGAGAGGTCCTTGTTTGCTATAATCATCAGGGGAATGATATGGGCACATTACAAGCCTTTACTTCTGCTTTATAGAAGCAGATAGACCTTGCCCATGATGCACAACTTTAGAAAGTAGCCCTTGCCTTACTGCCGAGATTAGTTATCTCAAAATAACTATCATTCTGTTTATAAGAAGATTTAGGACTAGAGTCACTGATAAGAGTCTGGCAGTTCAAAGCTGTCATAAACATATTTTTATGGAAATATGGAAACAGCACACAGCCCAAGCATCCTTCCACTTGGCCAAGTCCCCTCTCCTTGACATGACTACCATTTGAACTTGCAGGTAGCCAGCAAATGGTAAAGCAGACCTGAGGCAAGAGACAAACTAGATCTTGGTCAGCTCTAAGTGTAAGTATGTAACAAGAGCTCAGAGGCCACTTTTGGCCCATATATTTTTCCACTGACCCTTGCACAGCCACAATGGAGGATCTCACCTTCAGTACTGTTGTTTTTGTAAGACCCTAATACCCTGTTTTACCTCTTCAAAGACAAGATGGTTTAACTCTGGCATCCAGATGCAGGTTTTGAGATCCCCTATAAGCTGTCTCTGCCCTCAAGTGACTGTCAGCCTCTGCTCCATGGGAGCATCACCAGCCCAGCTCCTGAACGCAGGCAGACAGCAGCATCTGGTTCTTCTGGCACAAGCATTTCCAGAGTCTCTCTGGGAAACTAAAGTGTGCCACAAACTGGGTTCAGCATACTTGTCACCAGCTAAACCGTTCCATTGTAAAAACAGAGGTAGAAAAAGCAGCATTTTTACACACTAAATAACATTAAGTCACCCTGGAGACTAGCTTTGGAAGAAAATGGCCTTTGGCGCTCAGTGAGATGATATTCAGCTTCCAAATGGAGGCATTATTAAGAAGAAGTATGCCTAATGCCCACGGAAACCAAAATGAAAGGATTCCCCACCGGCTGCGCAGCAGTAGCTCTGAGGTACCACAGATCAGTTAGGAAGTGCTCACCTTGCAGGACGAGGTTGGAAAGGAGGGGCGTTTTCGGTGGCTGCTACCCTTTGCTCATGAACATATTTCTCTTCTATCTGCTCCCATTTTTCAACGCTGCTTCAAAAAAACTTACTCCCAAATGCCCCATCATTCAAGCCGGCAATACTCTTTGCAATCAAAATTAAAAAGACTAGACAGCAAAATAGCCTGTTTTCCTGCTTGCCAGCACCAGCTGCTTTAAAAGAGTAACCTTTTTTAATTCCTCTGAAACCTTGTATGTCTGAAATACCAACTTCCCTGGAAACATTTTCTTTCACTTGCTTCTCTGACAGGGGTAAAATTACTTCAACAAGTATTTCTCTACAAGAGATGAAAACCGGAGATCAGTGGGATTTCCAAGGCTGTATTTGGTGCCTTTTCTACACTGAACTGTGATATGTAATTTTGATTTGGGCCTCTCCGAAATTACAAAGTTATTTGTGTTCTTTGATGTAGTACAGAGTAAAAAATACATCAAGTGGTTCAAGAGAATATATGTAAGGACTTATCTGTACAAAAATGTGATACGTGTAACAATTCCCAGACATCACATCTGAAATATGCACATGTGCATGCACTCTACATATTCATACATACAAACACATACCAGTTTCCCAGTTAGCCTAGTAGAAGTGACAAAAACTAGAGGGACATAGCACGATAACATCTCACAGTTCTTTTGGGGTAAGATTTCCAAGAATGCCATTTAGCTAAGCTCTGGAACAGAAAAAAATAGGAACTAGGGATTTTTGAACATCTCTTACAAGAAGAGGCTAGAAGACTTCAGCTTTAGTCTTGCAAAATGAAGGATGAGAGATTATATTGGTGCCTTCTCTAAACTCATTGTGGAGATAAAAGCCAAAAACAAAGGCAAGCTATTGAAGTTGGCTCAAGAATAAATGGTTATAAACTGGTCAAAATTAATTTAGGCCAGAAATTAGAAGCCCCCTAAGTTTTAGAGTAGTGAGGTCCTAGAAAGTCTTCAAAGCAACTCAGAAAACTTCCTACATTGTTGCCATTTCCCTTAAAGTCATCTCCTGGCTAGGTATGGCCAACCCTTCCGCTGGCGGAGTTAAAATTCTAGCGCTATGCATGACTTACTCCAGAAGAAATCTTGGTGTCTTCAAAAAGAAGGATTTTCCTCCAAGATGAAAAAGCATGTTTATGAATAGCTGGCTGGCCAGAAAATATAGCACCCCTCAGTTGTGTTTGGTACCTTGATGCTCCAAGCAGACAGCCATGTCGGGGCCTTGCCCTGGCACCTTGCTCGCACACCTCTGCCCCAGACCTGTGTGGTTTGCCTGCAAGAGGCACAGGTTTGCTCCCCGCGTGCACCCCATGCTTGGCTTGCAGTGGCCACGGCCGCTCACTTGGAGCAGCGAGAAACCAACCACTCAACCTGCCAAGATGCCTTCTCCCACCAACACTGGTCATTCACAAATACGATTTTACCCTTGGAACAAAATCCCAAATTCCTCGCAAGCCAAAGCACGCCCATGGAAGCACAGGATTTGCTTCAATTCAAATGGTGAAGGAGACACCCTAGCAATTTCCCTGGGACCCTGTTATCCAGCGAAAACCTGCTCAGCTCATCACTAAATCCACAGAAGCGGCCAGGCAGGTATGAGGGCAACACCAGCCCCCATTGGGATCTGGCCCTTTTGATGCTGAGAGACAGCAGGCGAGTGTCTTTTCATTCTCCCTGTTTAAAATGAGGGCTGCATCCTTTCTCTCAGGGGACCAAAGTCGCTGCTAAGCCCTGCTGGCTCCATGGCACCCGCGCAGGCAGCTCCCGCGCCGGCCTGGGCACATTATTCTGCCCCTCTTCTTTCAGCAATGTGCTGGCAGCAGCTTTACTTTTGTTTCGCCAGCTGATCCCTCCATCTGGGCGGCGGCTGGGACCATTCAGTGACCATGCGGCCGTATCCCGCTGCTCCCAGCCCCGGCACCGGCACGGCCATTGTCTCTCGAAAAGCAGTCAGTCTCCCCAAACAAAAGTCCCCAGAGCTGGATAAATCCTTCTGACATCAGCCCTGCAGCAAAGGCAGCTGAACTTGGACTTTCCCCCCAGCCACGCTCTTTGGGACTTGTTCAGCGCTGCTGACCTCGCATCAAAAAGCACTGAAACAAAAAGCATCCTCACCCCAACATACGCTTAAACGTCCCTCCCAATACACGCTGGGACACATCAAGAGGCTGGCAGAGCTCGAAAGCTGCCGAGCCCTTCTGCGTTGTCTCAGCTTGAAAATCAACAAACAGCAATGCAGGAAAGGCCGTAATACTGCCTATGGGTTACATTCACAGTGCACCGGATGATTTCCACGTAGGAAAATTTCCGCAGTGATTCCACAGTATCTTTACAACTGCATGCACCAGAGATGGGAGGCACTGCACCCTGCACATTGAGATGCACATCCTTAAGCCACAACAGCCAGAAACTGATCCGCAACATTTCTGTGCAACAGCTTCCCTGCGTTCTCTGCAACGATGGATCAGAGCACAGCCACGCAGCCTCAGTGTGCTCATCCTTCATTTCTTCTAATCAATATGGAAACACGGGATGGAAGATGAGGGTCTCATTTGCAGACTGCAGTTTTTTTTTTAAGGATAAAAAGAGAAAAAATGTAGAGAAAGGAAATACGAAAAGTTTTTACTGTCCAAAGGGATCTGGTTTTCACTTGAGCAGAGAAAAGAAAAGCACTGAAAAAAGACGTAGGAAAGACTTATTCTGTATTACAGATGCCTACTTAGACTTCTTCTTTTCTTGACTGGGAATTTTTGTTAACTTCCACTGAGATGTGATGTAGGGTACCCACTTGTACAGGACCTACTGTGCCAGTCAGGTACAAATACATAGTGATCACTTTGATGCTGATACGGGATTGAAAATTGAGGAAAAGAATGGATTTTACAGTGAGAAACAAGAAATTCCAGCCAAAATGAGATAAGCATTAGTTCACAGTGGGGATGGTAATAGCACCTGCCCTTACACAAAAACGTGTAATAGACATCTACATGTACAGCACAGTTTTGATGGAGAGAGACATTAGACTAAATCTCCCCCATCAAAAGTTTCCCGCATGGCTCAGGACAAGTCATTTATCTCTGCTGCATACATATCCCTCCCCATCTCCCAGGACCTCTGAGAGATGAAAGACCTGAAGAGAAGCGACATATTCAAAGGCTACAGCATCGAGGGCCATGGGAAGCACCTGGACCATGACAGAGCACATCAGGGCCCCAGCACAAGACAAGCCTCTCCTCACGCTGTGCTGGTGAAGCCTGTCCAGAAGCCTGAGGAGCTGAGCTGGCTTCCTCTTAGCTACGTCACCCTGCACCATTTAAACTCACTGGAGACACGGATCACTCACGGGCCTCAGAAAGAAGACAAGTCCTGAGGATCACCCACAGCTAGAGATGTTTAACTCACATTTAACCAAACTATCAGATCTACTAAAGCTACTTACTTCCAACCAGATCCTCGGGACTCTGAAATAGTCTCTAACTCCATTTCTACAACAGGTCCGTGAGATCTCCCATGACCACTGACGCAATCACCCAGGAGCAACTCTGTGATGCCGCTGCCATCAAAGGCCACCAGCCCTGCTACTGCTGGAGGAGGGAACTGTGGAAGACCCGAGCTCCCCTTTCTCCTGCAGACACAGCCTCACTTCTCATTTCAAACTGCCTACTGTGGCTGGGGAGCTTCTCTATATATTTTTCTGCTATGTGCACTTCACGATTGATGGCAAAGGCATGAGATAAATGAGGTTCTGAAGAGCCCAGGGATCCACTTTTCCATGTAATACATCAAAAACGTAAGAAAATTTGAGCATCTGTAAGTGAAAAAGTAGTCACCAGCCTGGATTTTAAAGAAGAAAAAATGAAAGAGGAGATTCATTAAATCAGACACATTCAAAACTAGCAAGGGTCAAGACTGCCAAGTTCGTAAATACAGTTTGGTTTGGTTTACCTAGATCCTATCATTTCCCACCATAGTCATTGAGATCGTGATGATACTATTCAGCCACATTTATGAAGCTGTGATTGAAAGCTAGGTAATATTCTCCAAGCTAGGAGGAAAAAAAAATAAATTACAAAAGCCCTCATGGGCTCACTAACCCTTCTTAGCCAAGTACGCCAGTCACAAAAGCCTCTCCAAGTCAGTGACAGTAATAACTCGAGAATTCCAAGTAACTCATATTTACAAAGTGACAGCTTTGAAAAAAGAAACTTGGAGCTCTCCAGGGGTAGAGAATAGTCTGAAATATTTCCTCAATTAGCAAATTTAGCTTTTCTTTGAATTCCTCCTGATGTGGCCAATGTAAACTTTCCCGTTTTCTGCTTTTTTTTCTCTTGGAGAGCATCATGCCTTACAACAGAAACATGAAATCCCAGTATCCCAATTGCCATTGTGTTTGGCACCTTTTTTGCCAGGGGTATTTTTGCCGTCATAACATGAAGCTTCCTACAAAATGGTGGCTTTGGGTCATTAGTATGCCAAGCATTTTTTTTATTTATTTTTATAGACGGTTCACCTTCGGGTTTCTTGGGATTTTAATGCTGCTCAAAGGCTTCAAAGAATATTAGCACCTTCAGCATTACTTACTTGTGTGATTTGTTTTCATCCTCTATGAAGATGAGAGAAGACTTTGAGTGTTTTTTCTCTGTGTCTGACAAATGTTAACAACGGGTATTTGCATAAGAAAGGCTCATGATTTATATTTTGATTTTCAATCTATAGTCAAGATAAGCCTAACCAGAGATCATTTTGGGAAGATAAACATTTATCCCATTTTTCTTTTGACAAGCTGAAAAATGCAAAAGTTCAGAATATATTAAAAGGGAGGATGCAGCCTTCCCACACTAAATTTATAGACCACATTATCAGAGCTGGCCTTCACATTTCTTCCCCTCCTCCCCTGTTCTGTGCAGAAAATCTGTAGAGCAAGGACCTTGCGCTCAGGATTTTTTTTTTAAAGCTCTCAGCACTTGGTGGTGGTGTCTGAATAATTAATCATACTACATTTATATATGGTTATGCATGCAGAACTTTTTGTACCAGAAAATAACAATATGGACACGCACAGAAACCGTGCACATACTTTTGAGAGATTGCCTGGCTAATGGTGGCAGAAATACAGCCTACGTGTTCAATATTGTCTTCTTAGAAGGAATAACTATCTTAAGCACTCAAAACCCTTTATGTGACAGTGGTATTATATTACTGGTACCGCAAACCCTAAGAAGAGTTCAGACCCCACAAGAGAAAAAACACATTACGGGCAGGATGATATTTTTTTTTTCTCCAACCTTTCCCCTGAAAAAAAAGATTTCGCAAGTCTTTTCCACCTATTTCATTTAAGAGATGCTCTCAGCAGATAAGGTTAGCACAGTACAGATGTCCCTCTCCAAATCCTCACTCATCTTCCTAACTAATCATACCTAAGATTCAGCTGGCTGGTCATGCCCAGCATTCATTCTGCATGGCTTACTGAGTCTTTGTGGAAACCACAGCTTCAAAGTCATTGTTCCTTAAGGTGTTTTTTAGCTGCTACAGCATTTTTCCTGTGCCCACATCCTTTACCCACAGGGCTTTTCCTAGCAATTATGATTTATGCTGCTCTGTTGCACAGCATTTTTATCTAACTGTGGGATTTTGCCCTACCTCATTCCAAACGCTCAGTTCCTACCTTCATCAGTTATAACTGGCATGCTGGCATCTCACCCAGCTCTTCATCTGACAGCCAAACTACTTACTCACTCAAGCTGGCTCACACTGCTCCCAGATCCTGCACTGTCTTCAGGATTAAAAAGCCATTCAGGGGAGCATCCCTTATTTCTCCTCTCACCTTTATCCCTGTACCCCAGCGTGAAGCTCATACTTCAGCACTATTCCCTTGAGTATAGTGCTACAAATCCACTCTCTGTCACCTTCCCTACGTGCCTTAGTGGTTGTATCAGGGTTGCCTAGTAGGGCATGCCCCAGCAAGTCTCAAGGGACATGCATGAGATCTGCTGGAGTGATCTGTGGCTCCCATCCAGCCTGCGTGCTCCGGCTCCTTGGCACAGCAGAGAACGGGAAAGGACGGTGCATGCCCTGGTTGTGCCCCAACGTGGAGTTTGGACACAGCTGTGGCATGCACCCAGGCGCAGATGCTGGGAAACTCTCCTGGGTTCCGCAGCGAGGGCATTGCACTTTTTTTTCGGGCATTGCATTGGACAGAGGCTGTCATTGCATTTCATAGCTACTCTGCTTGAAAATGCGAGACACTGAGGATTATTAAATGCCTCTGAAATACGTGCCACCAAGCGTGGCATTCCTTACTGGCTGCCAGGACAAACAAAACCAAGTCATTACCTTAACATCTATATCCCCCAAGAGTGTTGGACATTGGCAAAGGGTGATGCTGGGGAAGGGGAGGAGGGGCTGGAGACGCAGACAGGAGGGAGGGGAGAAGTCTTTCCTTACATACAGAAATAAAAGTAAAGCCTCAACCAGAGCTTGTTATGTTGTCCTTTCCATGACCTTCTCCAGCCTGTGTTTACCAAGAGCACTGCGGAAATCACTTCAATTACTACACACTCGAGTAGAAGGTTTTCACTGGCACATAAGCATGCGTGTGCCAGAGATGCCAGAGTCACAGCTTTCCAGACTAATGTAGTTCTCAAATGTGCACGTCACTGCTGATAAGGGGATGAGCAGTGGGGGAGGAAAAACACAGGCTCTCGCAACACAGCTCTTCAGTTTTTCAGCCTGAAAAAATGCTGGCTGTCTGTGGGTACACTCCAACAGCTCGAGTGCCTGGGTAGCTCTTCCTGCCCCCGGTTTCCATTCCCCTCTCTTGCTGTGACTTTGAACACTCTTGCTTGCTCCACTTTTGAATGACTCTCTTCTCCCTTTGCCAGCCAGCGGAGCACAATCCACCGGTAGCCTGTTGTTTTACAGTGCCCACCAAGCTTTGGCTGTATCATGCACTGGAAAAACAGCTGTTGCCTCCTCTCACCCTCTTGCCAAGCGATGTCTTTTGCTTTTCCTTTTGTTGAGCATTTGCAAGTTGGAGGACCCCCCTGCAAGCTACCTAAGTGTTAAGTGCTGTGGGCCCCAGGGACCCATGACCCTGCGGAGCAGCAGACATCCTGCTCTTTACATGCTCTGACTACCGTGGAGGTGGGTGGATTCCTCCAGGACTCTCTAAAAGGTTGACAACTAACCTGGGAATAGATAAGGGACCAAATTAAGTTCTTAAGTGGACTGTTAAATTAATTGGGTTACAACACAGGAGAAAAGAAAGTCAAAGACAAACAAAAAAATAACCTTAACTCTACTCAGATATGATGCTCCAGAATGGACAAAGAGATTTGGAAAATCTGCAAAGGTACAAACATGTGAGAGGGTGTGAAGTCTCATACTAACCTTCTAGATCCCCCTTAATGTCTCCTTATACTTACTGTTTGGTGATATAGTGAAAAGAAAAAAAAAGAAAAAAAGTCTGTTTAGTGGGATTTCATCTTTTTATTTCTATAAAAATAATTGTTATCAATGCTGGGGAATTTCTTCATATGAGGACTTTATCCTCAAGCAGAGGCACCTTTGAAAGAAAAACCCCTCATCTATGAAGGTAGGATGAGATTCAGTAAAAAACTATCAGATACAGATAATCCTTCCAGAAAGTACAGCTGGCTATTACTTACTATTTAGGAGAAATGCAGAGTTAGAGAACTAAAAATTTATGATGGTTTTATATAGGTGGTTGTGAACAAGTAACATCTTGCAAGCCTTAGAAAATTCTTTCTCCATCTATACAAGTAAAATTCTAAAAGAGCAGCTGCATACACATATTTTTTTGAAACTCAGAAATAAAGGACAGATTCAGCCCATTCACTTTTAACAACCCATTGGAGGTATTTCATAGGAGTCCACCAGAGACCTGAATCTCTGCCTCTGTCCCCGTGGTGGTGGGAGGGGGGGTCCAACAATGGAGCCCAGGGCAACCTCCTCCTTCGTCCAGGCTCTGCAGGGAAGCTTTACAAGTCAGGTCAGATCAACACCAGATACACCAGGTCCAAGTCTGCAAAGACCTATTTGAGTAATCAGTCTTGGCAAAGGTAGCAAATGCAACAGCTCCACTGAAAGCAACCAGCTGTCCTCCAGGTGAATATCCCACATAACCTGAGCAAGCATGGCGGGATTCCGCCAAATATGAGCATCATTATTAAATCTTATTTATGTAAATATTACATATTACTTGCGTAAAACTTTGCAACAACAGGCCTCTGGCTATCATAACCTCTCCCTGCGCAGTCGACCCCCCTGCAATAAACTTAGAAAAAATTCATTTTAATACAGTACAATATGAACAGCCTAGTCCTTCCTCCAGGAGGTACTTCGCATGTCAGCACACTTCATATACTTGTTACCAACAAGCACAGGCCCTTTTAGTACAAGAAAAATACTTTGGCAATAAAAAAAAGCAACAGGCAGCAGCTACAGACACTATTATTTAAATAATAGTGACTTTAGAGTCACCTTTTGAAAGGTAAAATAAATAAATCCTTACTGCAAAGCCAACATAGCAAAGCATTCTGGGCTTTCCTATCTGCAACACCAGAGCAAGACTTGAGCAGTTTTGGGGCTCTGGAAAAGGAAGTTGCCGATAGATACAAAAGGCCACCAGACAAAAAAATGAAAGTAGTTAGTGCATGAACTAGCAACTGAGGGAAAATGTGAGGATTTATTTGACAACCCTTTCTACAACACCCCAGCAATCTGATAAGTGGTTGGGACTTTCCTCTGGAAAAAAGAAGTCAAGTATGACTTATTTTTTAAGGATAACGTGGAACTAAATCTCTTTTCCTCGACACTGCCAAAAGCCCCATTATGAAAAAAAAGAGGAAAAGCAGCGGCTATCTGTGCAGTGCTGCAAAGGCCTCGCTCGCTTACTCACTCACTCAGTGAATTTAAAAACTCTAAACTTGTTTTCATAACGATCCTGCAGGGATTAGTCCATATGTTGTAGGAAAGGTGGTTTTCTCTTGGAAACCAACTGGTCAGCTACCCTTTTATGGCTACGGCTGCAGCGAGAGGAACAACACACCATGGCCAAATATGGAGTCAGGCTGAAGTTGCTGAAGCCATTTCTTGTGTTGGACCCAAGCCACTGATTCTGCTGGTTTTATTGCATGTTATGTTCAGCTAGCTGAGACGTAATAAAGGCATCGAGATGCAGGAACTCCCATGCCTTCCCTTCAAAATATTTCCTCTGGAAGTACTGCACAGCCTAATTAAATAATGACATTTGCAACAGGAATGATAACGCAAAAAACGGAGCAGCACTTCAGCTTACATCGCACCCCTCCTTGACAAGCAGCCCAAAGTAGTTGACAGAATGCAGAACATCACGCTGTGCTAGAAGACCTGATGTGCTCAGAAAAACAAAACCCATCCTCGGTTTGTGCTGCAGTGGAGGACATGGGCAAGGAGCTCTCCTGGGAGTCCCCGGACAAAGCGCTCCATCACCTGAACCTGCGCAGCGGTGTGCTGAGCCACCTGCCTGCCTTCCTGCCTTCCAAAGGCGAGAGCACCTGGCAGTGCATGTATTTAAAGGCAATAGCGCTGCTGAGAAATAAATGCAAAGCAGGGCCACTCAGTGACTCGCAGGTCACCACCACGACGTTATTTGGCTCCTGTGTGGCTCAGTGCTAGTCCCCGGCCGGAGGCTGAGCGCTGGGGTTTGGCTGGGGTGACGAGAGGGCACGCGGCACTGACGGGTGGCAGGTACGTAAGAGGACTACTGGAAATGCACTCGGCTAAACTCACCAGGCACACTGGGGAAACTGTTCAATAGAGAATTATATGAAGCCCTGGAAGCAAAATGCAGTGATTAAAAGCAGCCGGGCTCATCCAGAAATGGCTTGGCCTATAGGTATAATACCTATCACCATTCCTTCACTTCTGTAATCAGCCTGAGGAAGGAAATTAAAAGCAAAGAGACACAATAGCAATATCTCTTCATCAAACAAGGAGAAGCAAGGGAGAGCAAGAGGCCATAAATTCATAGTTGCTTTTCCCTGGCCCTACTTCTCAAAGACGCCGTTTTATCCCTCTCCATCCCCGCCTTTGCTCTGCCTTGTGCTGGCACAAGCATTTGCTCAGCTCTGCAGTGAGTCGGACCAGGGGAACTAATCCTGGCTGAAACTAA
>NW_008824940.1:1613978-1615535 GCF_000699105.1 Pygoscelis adeliae | reverse complement strand
CGTGGCCAGGGCAGTGAGAAGGGCAAAATCAGCTCCCTCAGCAGCAGTACCCGCAGGGGTCATCTTGACCCGGCTGCGAACGATGGTGTTAGAGTCTGTACCTGTGAGTGCAGCTGCTATCATAGCAGGAAAAACAGTTCGTGTGGCCACAGGCACGCAGGGACTTTAAGCTCATCGGCTTGGATGCTTGCTAGCAGTAGGGACAAGAAAGCACAGAGCTCAGCACATGCAGCAGGGCCTGCCTGACAAGGTGGGTAAATATTCAAGCAGTTAGCTCTGTGCTGATGCAGCTACACAGTTAGCTGTGATTTAATGCTAGCTCTGGTGCGTTTGCATCCATCATAGTCACCACAGAGAATTAAGCACTGCAAGTATAGGTCAAGAACTAGAGCTGGTCCCATTTCTTCACATTCAAATTGATGTTCCAAATGCAAAAAGCAGCAGAAATTTTAACACTGGGTTTTTTTTTCATTTCTGCCATTTGTAAATAGTCTTTAAGAACACTGAAAGGAGCACTGCCTGCCCAAAATCAGTCACAAGAAATTACTTCCTTGTATCAACCTTTGATGTCCCTCTCCAGGCACCTCCGATTTAAAACAGCATTCATTTGTGGTATAACCGTGTTGGCTACCAAAGAGTTACAGCAGAGATGCGTTAGACCCACCCGTAATTAAACATTGCAGCGTGTCCTTCACTCCTCAGCCTCTCTGCTTGTGCCCAGCTCAGCTCTAAGCCACTGCATTGCTTTCACCAAACCCAGGGCTGAATCCGTTGCTGGCAGAAACCAGAGCAAACTGGGGGCTGTTAATGAGTGCCGACTCGCAATGGTTTCTCAGGAGCCATTACATTGTCAAGGCAGATCCAAGCGCAGCGCTCTTTAGCCGCTGGAATGCACTATCCCTCGCCTTGACATGCTTCCTGCACCCGGGAGAGCCAAGGGAAACTGGCACCAAGCTGGGCTGGCTCCATACCAGCCGAAAATACCCCAGAGATAATATTCAGTTGCCCTGATAGGGTGCATATAAGACCCCTATGTGCTCCTCTAGCAGTTCAAGGTGATCTCCACAAGGAAGGTCACTGCAGTAAACTTCGTCCCTGACAAAGGACTGGGGGGAAAAGGAAAAAAAAAAAAGGGGAAGAAAGAGAATTAGAAAAATGAATTTTCTGGTAATTAGTTTGCAACATGGTGAAAGTAAATGATAGTTAATCCTAAATTAAATGCCACAGAGTAGACAGGAATAAAAAGAGTGAGAAAGACGGACAGATGCACACACACACACGCAAAGGTTTGCAGTTAACTGACAAATGCACCAGGCTCTCTCTGCAGAGTAGCTATGAAAGTAATGAATGCTTATGCCATGCCAGGGGTGGATGGCATGTTCCTGATATCTCAGAGGAGGGTTTGATTCTGCTATCAATTACACCACCAGAAACTTTGAGTAACTCCCTTTACATCTGTGAAAATGAGATCAAAACCAGGCCCACGGTCCCTTGCTCCACAAAGCTTGCTGTGTACTGTTGACAGTTAAAATGATGAGCAAAGACATCAAACCTCAG
>NW_008824940.1:1561688-1613772 GCF_000699105.1 Pygoscelis adeliae | reverse complement strand
AGCGGAGTTTCATGGGAGTTTCAGAGACAAAAGGAATTAACTGACTTTCCTCTAAAAGCTTTTAATGATATTCAGGCCAGGCCAGTTTCCTGACTTCCCAGGGTTGATACCAGTCTTTGGCTGGCAGGAAAGCCTGTGGGTGCTGTCCTACCCTGTCACACAGATGAGGCTCTTCGTTTAGTAAAGGAGCACATAAAAGATACTATGCAAAGGGAACTGGCATCGCCATAGTTTGTTCTTCAGAAAATCTGCTAAGCCTGAAAAATAAACCTATGAGTTGATCTCTACTTCCATTTTGGATTGGGCAGTCTCCTTCGGCAGGTACGAACTTTCCTGACCCCAACCAGCAGAGCTCTGCTCTGCCTATCCATAAAAATCAAAGAGCCCATGTGCACCAATGGCTCAGATACACGATGGAAAATCGGTGCAAACTTCATGTTGCATGTACACCCATACACACATTTGCATGCATGCATGCGTGTGCATGTATTTGAATTTGATTTTGGACAATACCTTAAATTCAGGCTGAATGGTAAAATACCCAAAATCAGAAACTGCCAACCACTGGCACTAACTTAGAAATGCAAAATATGCCTAATACCGTAACTCCTGGGTTATGGTGCTGGGACATCACTGACTATCAGAAGTCATGCAGGAACAGGCCAGAAATCCTCTGAAACACATAGGGAGTGGAGCCAGCGGGAAAGGCAGCCATTTGCTTTTGCTGGTAGTAGGGATGCTCTCCTTCCAGTCTGTTTTTGGGCAACCAGGAACTCGCTCATGAGGGCTCCTTGTGAAGTGGCACTGCAAAAGTGCAAACACACTTCACCTTTCTGCACTACGTAAATCAGCGGGAAGATGAAAAGCCCAGCTCCCCGCCTGCCCCTGCTGCTCGCCTGGGGCTCCCCGGCCAGGGGGACTGGGGCAGGCAGGGCTGAGCCAGCCCGGGCAGCTCCCGCACCCTGTGCTGGAAGGAGCCCCTCCGCATCTCCCCCCAGGCGGAGACCCCTGCTCGCAGGGGTGCTCCTCGAGGTCGCTGGGAACTGGCGAGACGTTTCTACTGCACAGTGCTTTTGGAGGTGCAGTTGAAGAAAAATGAAGGCTCTCGGTGAATTAGTAATCAACTGAGACTGCCGCATAAGGGGGGCTGCAGAATCCAGCGTTGCTTTACCAATATGCTGACTAATAGCCTTGATTAAAATCCTAGGGCGCTTTTTGTAGCACACAGGAGCATTAATTCCAGTTCAGTTAATTACCTGTGCCTAAAGAAATGCCACTTGCAGCTTCAGCCAGGCCTGAAATTCTTTACCTCCCCTCTTAAAAATGGTTCTGTAAAGAAACACACAGCTGCCCCATCTCCCTGGGATCCACGATCCTCTCTGCCCCTTTCCATTTCTATGTCCCTGCTCATTGCAGGGGGGGGTTGGACTAGATGACCTTTAAAGGTCCCTTCCAACCCAAACTATTCTATGATTCTATGATGTCACTCGGGAGGTAGGATGATGCCTGTACGGTGACTTTAGATCCACAGATGAAAGATGCGATACGAGGGCAAAAGACACGCGCTGCCTCCATGACCTGATTTTGTCCTTTTCCATTTATCAGATGTTGGGTTTTGTAGCTGGTGGCTGTTCGGGCTTCTTTTGTAAGCACTGCATTTTTAAATGGGAACTCTCGACTGTGCTCCGGTGGCAGCTGCCATTTTGCACTCATGTGCAGAGAGTGAGTCAGTGAAGGAGCTCTGAAGAAGAATTCACATTACTTCTTTTTTCTCCTTGTTTTGCTGTTGCATTTAAATATAAAATAAAGGTCATCCTGACTGAAGGGACAAAATTGCTCTACGGAAACATATAATGAATGCGCTGGATGTAAAAAGGGCAAACGTCCTTTAAGCAAAAACACAATTCGAATTATATTGAAAAAAAAAAAAAGAAAAGCTTTTTTATCCTCAGACAGTTTCTTTTTGTGACTAGTGTGGGTCAAGGCTCAAGGAATTACGAACCCGCATGAGCTGCCGCAATTGCGGCAGAGGAAATACTTCCACTGCACGGGAGCTGCTTTCCTCTCCGAACTTACCTAGTCACTAGGTGGCGAATTTTAGGAAACGACAGAGCTGTAAAATTTGGAGAAGAAAATTACTTTTGCATGTTGTTTGACCTGGTTCATGTGCTGCTCAAACCTAAAGTAATTAAGCATCTCCAGTATCTCTACAAGGCTTACTCCTTTGAGGCTTATCCCTATTTGAAGGCTATGACACTTATAGAAAGGAAATTAAATGCAGCAAAAGGGAAGCCAGTGGCAGAAAGAGTTTCCTGGCACTCCTGAATCCCAGCCTAGTGCCTGTTGCCCCAGTGGTACTGACAACATAAGAGCTGACCTAAAGAAATCATTTGGCCATTTTGCATGTTCTGCCAGGTGAGCTCTGCAGGAGGAGGGTGCAGCCCGCTCGCAGAAGGGGGCACAACCGCTGCCCCTCCAATGAGCGAATGACACCCTGCAGCCCTCTTCCAGCAGCTCTTCTTTGCATCACCACGTGCAGAAAACGAAGATTTTGTCCAATGAGATACGGTCCAAACCTATACCATCAAACCAGCAAAGCTCTGTTGGCAAAAGCCCAGGCTTGCAACACCTAAGCTGTTCGCAGTATGGTTTCCTTTCTAGCCTTCCCCATCTCATCCCCTCCAAAGACATTCCCAACTAAGCAGCAACTGCCTGTGATGAATCAGAAAACACTGGTGTGACACAAATTGTGGAAATTGTAGCTCCATTGGGTGCAAACACAGCGACACGTTGTTGCAGGCCAGGGGCCACTTATAGGTTGTAAAATATATTTTAAAACCTGGTGTATACATGCACTGAGTAGAAAAGCAAACTTGAAACCTGATCAGCCCAGCCAAGAATTACCCTGGAGTTTGAAGAAACCCATTACAAAACTTGTGAGACCAATCACATCTAAGCATTATTATGCAAAATTGAGTTTTCACGCAACAGATTATGACAGCTCTTTCAAAAGGAGATGCGTAAAGACAGGAAAAGGAAGGAAATTAAAACAAATGGGAGTTTCAGATCATAATAAGAGGCACGGAGGAGAAAGATAAATCCCAACTGGAAAGAGGTTTTGAAGAACGATAATAGTAACAGTTACAATAGTAATAGTCCCATCTCTACTACCACTTTGGGGGCAAAATCATTTAAATCTGTCTTATCAGTTGCATATAATGTACCAATTTTTTCTCTATTGGCGTATTCTGAGGATTAGTGTTTGTTAGATTCGTTTTCCATAAATACAGTGCAGCATCTATACACTCAGAATATAATCCAATGAATACAATCATGCATACACATAGCAAATGACTGGAAATTTCAAAACACATAAGACTATGCACTATTGTCTGCCCCAGGCAATCCGACAAAGCTTAGGTGCTTCGATAGCAATTTAAGGAAAGCAAAATTCAATGAAAGGAGCAGACTGCAGAAAAACATTAAAAAAAAAAAAAAAAAGTAGTTTGGAAAATTGTCTTAGGGAGATCTTAATTTATGTTCTCCCTTTTGAAACTTTAGGATTCCTGTTTTCCAGATTTTCGTACAGCCAGGAGGATTAACAGATGCAGCCAGAATCTGAGACTGAGAACTATGTCAGGAATTTGAAATAAATCATTAATCTCCAACAACTCTGGAAAAGGCTGAACTCAAGCGACATCCTCATTTATCTCATTTTAAATACACACCAATCCCAGACCCCCGACTGGGTTTGTGCAGACCCAATAATCCCCCATAGATGATCTCCCTAGCGAAAATGCAACATGCAGTGGATGCCAGGCACAAGTTCGCGGCAGCGAACCGCTGGCAAGCACCAAGGTCGGGGTTACTGCACCACCTCCCACCCCACCACTGCCTCACTGCGACACTTGTTTGGGCAAAGAGACGGAAAAAAAGCAACCACTCAAATTTCCTAAAACTAATTTTCAGAAGGAAAAGGTCCCCGTGGATGCTGCCACAAGCCGGGATGCTTTCCTGCCGGGGCTCTGCCTCCCTGCGGGCTTTATAATCCAAATGGGGTTTTACAGTGCACGGCATCTTCAGGTTTGTAGGCGCTGGCTGTGGGGCAGATGCTCAGCAGGTTGCTCCGCCGGCAGCAGCCCTTTCCTCGCGTGCCAGCACTGGCAATTTGGGCAGGGCATCTCGCTGAGCACGGGGGAAACATGAAGTTTGGAGCAGCCCGGAGGAAAGGTCACTCATGGAAGCTTTCAAGCTTTTAAAGTTTTCCGCTTTTTGCCCTGAGAAGCAGGAGCGTGCCGCCAGCCAAGCTGCGTGCGGGCAGCGGGGAGCCCGTCGGATGGGGCCCTGCCCTTGTGCCGTGGTGCCCGAAAAGCTCATGCCAGCGCCCTGGCCTGGTGCCAATGATCAGCTGAGGTCAGTGGGGCTGTGAAAACATACAGCAGCAGAAAATCCGCCCCTCTGTGTTTCTTATGCCCCCCTTGCAGCCCCATTATGTTCATCATCCTCTGCTTTGAGACTGATCTGTTAATCATGCAGTTCTTACAAGGTCTGCTCCCATCTTCCACTGAGTCAAAGTCAACATGTACAATAAACAAAGAACCAAAAAAAGGTAGGACCAGATCTCGACTGTACATGCCACTATCTGGGGAAGCAGTCTTTTCAGTATAGGTGATCTGTAAGCAGCACTGAGTAGGTATTTCTGGGGGTGTGGAGAATGCACAGCCTGCACTCGGAGTTGCTCACGCCAACACAAAGTATGGTGTTACTACTTCCAGAACAGCTTGGGAGACAGTGCTCCTTTAACTCCATCCCTGCAAATACTACTACCAGGAACATGTTACTCAGTGCTTCCTTCAGATTCACTCAATATAAGCAGTGCAAAACACCTACTGTCACACTGACAGGAATTCTAAATTCTTCAGCATCCTCTCAAGCCTGTCTCTTGATGACTCTGCATCTCTCTGAAAGCATGAAGATTTGCTCCTCTGCCTTTTTTTTAAACTGCTCTTTTTTCTTTTTTTTTTTTTTTTGCTGCCTACAGATTTCCCCAATGCTTCCATTTACCAAAAGCCCTTCTTCCTCTTGAGGGGAGCTTTAGGAAACTACTACTGCTGCTATGGAACATGCAGGTTCCTTCACCACTCCTCCTGCAGCTCCATGTTTCTTTCCCAGGAAGACCAACATCCACAGAACTGCATACTAGTGTACGTCGACCCTCGCCATTTTAGCTACGATATCTGCTGCTCTGCCGAAAGCCTCGGGTATTGGCATCACCTGATTGCACGAGCTCCCATTTTGAATTAAAACTAAGAATTTAGTTTTAATCACTGTAGATTAATAAAAAAGACTTGAAACACTTCAAAATGTTTCAAGATTTAAAAAACAAATAATAATTTTAAAAAGTTAAACAAATCTCAGGTGACTTGGGCATGGCTTCTGAATATCTGGGGCGGACAGCAGAGCGGAAGAGCTGTCTGCTCATTGTCTCCGTATCATGGCAAATGTTCCTGCAGGCCCCATGAGCCAGGGAGCTCAGCATCACAATTACAACGATTATAACTTTCTTGTGAAATCCAGAACTGAACAGAGGTACAAAGAGATTTAAATAGCATCCGATGAATCATGTGAGAAAGGTAGAGCCAAGCTGCGAAACATCCTCTCTCTTCTTGGCTCCCAGCCTAGGGGCTCAATCTTACTGTAACAGTACTTCACAGATTATCTAGCAGCAAAGCATATAAATCTCCTTTTATTTCAAAGCAGTAGGTAATCAATACCCTAAATAAGACAAAAACACGACTCCCTTTAGAAAATTGCTTTCTTGATAGAAGACAGGGAATAAATATTCCTAATAGGTACCTACTTGCTTTTAAATAATAATGGCATCAGCTCAGTAATGTGAGATGCCTCAATTAGAGCCCCGTTGTGCTATGAGATGTACAAACAGGTCAAACTGGTTCAAGCTATTCTTGTGATAATTTCCAAAAATAAAGAACAGAACATGGGAAACAAATCAAACAATCAAAATGCTGAATGTGAAACCTCCTGTAGTTCTGTCAAACATCTTGAGTTGAGAAATTCCCGGGAAAAAATGAAGCAAACTGCTGGGACAGGCCGTCCTTAATGAAAAAAAAAAAAACAACTAAAAGCACTGAAAACTGATTTTGCATTAATTCTTGTTCCATGGGTTGCAAGGATGAAAGGCAGCAAAGATGCGTGATTGGTGAGGTAACTCCCTCTTTTGATAATGCAGGCACACACATGCACATATGTACACACACTTGCCCTCTTCTTACATATGGTAAAGAAGATCACTCGGCTTTGATTTTCATAAGTAATCAAATGAGTCACATCTAGCCATAAATTAACATGATTAATACTGAAGAGCAATCCACTACTTTAAATTTGCCCACTGGCAGTTGCACACACAGATATTTTCAGTGTTTTTTTTAATACAATTTTGCAAAAACGAAACCATGTCTCATCCTTCAGCATCTGAGATATGAATGAGAGGTGGTTTGTGCCAGCAGCCTCCAACATTGCAAGATGGAGTTTCCTAGGTCACTTTAAAAACGGGTTTGAAATATGATGATGGAATGAATTTCCAAACCTCCTTTGATTTTGTTGCTAATTACACAGATACTACGACCCTCTTTATTTTCTCTGAAGATAGCTTTGCATCCCCACTATGTACAGTAAGAGATGTAGAGCCTTCAACACTGTACAGCTATGTACAGTCTTCAACACGGCTCCAAAGACCCTGGAGGTTTAAAATACAGCAGCAGCTCAGGGTTCAGCTATTATTATTACGAGAACTGACAGAAGTTTTTCCTCTGGAAAACAACTATGCAGAAAACTGGGTTTCTGCGTAAGGAATACTTTCTACTAAACTTCTGTTTCCTATTGAAAAATGGCAGTGCACTATATCCCGTAGAGTACAGGTGTTAAATGCTGCTGCATTGAACTTGGGGAACTATTAACATGTGTTGGGCATGCTCGCACCTCGGGGTCATGTCCTGCGTCCCTCACAAGCCCACATTAGGTGCCTGTCTGGGACGGGCTGTGTCCCTTTACCACAGGGGAGCCATTGGTTTGACCAGGCTAAAGAGAAGAGTGGAAGCCTGAAGCACCTATTAACTATAAAACTCACAAAGTGCCCTGGCAGTGTTTTAGAAGCAATATATTTAGGTGTTAGGGAAAATACTTCATCAAAGCCTCACAAACTTTATACGGGGAAAAGAATCCCTCCATTTTCAGGTCCAATTACCATCATGAGAAGCTCATGTGATAACAGTACCAGTGCCAGATAAAAAGCAGATAGGGGGACCTGTGCTCTGCCTGGGGGAGTTTGTGATCTAAGTATTTCACCACTGTCTGCCAAAGTAATATGCAAAGGTATGGTAAGAAAGATGTAAGCGAATGCTTCCAATTTGTATATCTGAAATATTATTACGAAGTGCTGACTCCTCTCATCCAGTGCCTCTCAGCTGCGTAATTCTATGTAGAAAACAGAGTTAAGGAGTGTCTTCAGGGCCAGGAAAAGACTTTACTTACAGATCAACTGCAGACTTCACATCTAAAGTATGCTTGGTAAAAAAAATGAAAAATCTGCAGGCAAGGTTAGCAGCACCAGTGGAGCAAATGAGTCAGAGGACAGTGTGGAAGAGAAGCATGCACACAGGAGCAAACCAGTAAGGGGATAAGGGGGCTTGAGCATGAAGGGGTGAAACAGAGGGAGCCATTCAAAGCAGAAGGCAATATGGCTATAGAGACGGAGATGAAAGAAGCACTGCTGTGGAAGAATAGGGGTAGGTTTTAGGGAGATGGGTAAGTTCTGTGTGGAAGATGGGAGCCTGGCCAAAGCTTCTACTGCAGATGGTTTGGGAGATGAGCGCAGGAGGAGTCAAAGGTGATCAAGGGCTTTTGGCATGAGCGTCAGGCTGGTGGAGAAGCAAGATGGTGAAGTACAGCCCCATGTTTCCAAAATAGGTACCTTTGTGCAGGCCTTACTGCAAAACTACCTCCAGCTTTCCACACCAAGCTCAAGCAACCTTGGCCTCTCTTCAGCCACCATCTGAACTTCAGTTTACAATGCTGACATTTGGGCAGTTGTATTTGGATAGTAAGGTGATAGGAGATCATCGCTGCACACTCTATTGCTGTAATCCTTGCAATGCTAGCAAAAACACCAGAGCTTTTCCTTTCCCTCAGGGAACACTTGACATTAACTTCCACACCTTGCAATGGCTCTGCAGTCAGAAGGTCCCCTGGGTTATGGGGATCAGACCTACAAATCCTCCTCCTCCTACCCTCCTGGCAGCAACCTGCAAGGAAAAGCCGCATCCTGACAGGTCTCTCGCCCAAAGACTCATCCATCACTAGTGCCCATGACAGACAGGAACCACACAGCCGGGTAGCAGAGGACAGCGCTGCTGGGACTTTCAGATAGTGATCACCACGGGTTGGTGGGCAGGAGGTTCAGGAAGAAACCTCTGCATTCCAGTGCAGAGATGTGCCGGGAGCACATCCAGCGGGCCTAACCTCAAGTCAAGGAAAGAAAGAGAGAAACTTGTAGCAGCTTTGTTCAACAAGAGGCTCCTAAATTAAGAATTTAAGAGAGCCTCAGGTCTATCCTAGCAATGGAAAAGTCCGACTTCTTCATCAGATCTGGAGAGACTACAGCAAAACAGAAGCTGGTATTTTACAGAGGGATCTCCTAACTCCCATGTCAATCCACGTGTGCAGTTACGTAGTTCAAAGGAGGAGAATAAGCACCTTCGGAGAGGAACAAAATGACACCACCACCACGAAAAACCTTTCCCATGAGTGATTTGGTCCTTTCCTGCTCCGGGCCCCGCTCCCTGAGGAAGGAAGTGCCGAGCAGCTCCATCAGAGGAACCAGACTATATCCCAGCTTTCTCTTCCATGGCTGAATTCGGGTCACGCCTCCACGATCATTAATCCTGGCTCTTTGCTCTCAGTACACATTTGATCTGGATCAGCCCAGGGCACATAATCACATTTAAGATGAATTAGCTAGAACACATGATATGGAGTTTATACTGGCCTCATGCCAGCTGTGGGAGGACGAACAACACTCGATCCTGCATAAAGCCTGCCAGCACAAAGTTACCCCAGTGCTGTTTTTGGAACAAACGTGAGCCGGCAGAGCCACATCGGTCCCCTGGAACCAGCCCTGCGTACAGAGCAGTTGCTGTGTTTTTGATGCAGTTATTCTTAGTCAGAGGCAGACTGACTAAGTCTGACTTACTGAATTATGAAGTCAGGGTAATCAGACTTACTCTTAGACAAATCACATTTCAGATCTTAGAGCAGAGCTGGCCCACAAGTTAGGAGGATCTAAATTCACCTAGACTGGGTGTAAACAAACACATGGTGCCTTCTTAGCTTTATCTCCCTCCTTGCTGGGTCTGCTCAGGGTACGTCCCACAGTTCTCCAGTTCTAGAGCAAGCAAAGCCACGCTCTAACTCCTCCCTCTGCATTTTGGAAACAAATTGTCTTACCCTTTTGGGTGCATAAAAGAAAACTAGAAGACCGTCTCTTGACACACAGGTGATTTAACCTGTGACTTTACTGTTCAGTTTCTGCACCATCAAACTAAATATGGGAGGAGGAGGTGGGATGAGAGACCTCCTGTCCAGTGTTTACTGTTTTATTGCACCAAAACAGTCACCGTCAGCTGCCATCTCTTCTTGAAAACATGTTCCCAAAACATCTGCTGTGCATGCCAGCGATAACCATTTTAAAATATCATATATTATATGACTTTAATTGAGCTCAACATAGTAGTTAGCTCAAGTATAGAAAACTGGCGAGTTTTCAAAGTGGAGCATGTATATAGACAGATGACACAATGTACTGTTTTCCTGCTAATGCCTAGGTGACAATATCTACACACGCCATTCCAACATGAGCTTGTAACCAAATGTTTTCACATTCAGATTAAAAATAGAAGAGGTTTTCTGAAACAACCGTTGCACAAGTTATCTAGATGCAATTAAATTGTACTCAGACTTCTTGGATTGGAACCCTAACAGATAATTAGGAGGAAAAACATAAAGTTCTAGAAAATAAAAGCCATAGGTGCCTCACATGGGGATGCTCACAGAAATTAGATAGTTTGAACAGGGCCCTGAACAGCAATTCTGCCGTTCTCCTTGTGGCAATGAAGGGAACAAATGGAAGAGAAAGGCAAAGAGACAACCTGGCTCATCTCCTGGCCTCCCACTTCGCCTTGGCCTTTGACTTACTTTCCTTTTCCCCAGTAGGATAAATCATTTCTATCCTCCTTCTTGAACCACATAATTCTTTTATTTCTAAAGTGTGATAATATTTCATTATTCCTGCCAGTTGTAAAAGAAAGCTTTCAAGGACCTTGGTGAAACATCTTCTGCTCTAGCCTAGCTGATTCATGAGATAATCTGTTCTTAATATATATAGTTCTAAGCCTGTAGCGCTTAAGTTTTAGATCAGCATAATATTCATTCCCTGCTGTGACTCAGTGGAGGCTGCAAGAGATGGTGGAGGGGAAAAAAGAAAAGTATTTTTATAGCAGGTTATTTTTATTAGAAAATAGTGTGTTGTATAAAAACAGCCTTATTGAATTGAGGTGTTCAAAGCAATTCCTGCAGAGTAAGATTATAGTGAGCAGACTGCAGGTGAGAAGGTCAGAACTGCAAACTAAATGCAATTTATTCCACTGGTGCAGAAACCCAGGAATGTTCTGCAAGGTAATCATAAACACGTGTGATACAAGTATCTCACATGCATAGATGTACATCCCACCACACAAATCTTGAGCTGTACTCAACGGCAGTAACGACAACAAACATAGTAAAAAGTACAAACTTTTAGTCTCCTCACAGAATCATATGTAATAGATGACTTTCAGCACAAGTGACGAGAACAACTACATGGCTAAAAAGACTAAACTCATCATATGTTTAAATAAAGCATTTACTGAAAAAAGGAAAGCATGCAGAAAAAAGGATGTGTTTGGGTGTGTCCATTTGAATCCATAGTAAAGCCCAAGACAAAAAGGAGATTAGCTTGAAAATAAAACCCAGGTGGTACATTAAGCATACGTAGGTGAAACAACAATACAATGCAGTGGAAGTAAACAGGTATGGGGATTAAAGCCAATGCAAAGGGGAAGATAAACCATCTGCAAGCTGCCCAGGGGAAACAATGCATGAGATCATACTGAAATTTTAGCTGTTTGGATGCATGGAAACCAGGTGAACCATTTCTGCAGAAAGAATGATCTCACGTTCATTAAAGACTGAGCTTTCACTGTCCAGTTGCTCATCTCGGATTAACTCACTGCTCCAAGCTCATCTTGGATTAACGCTGTCCACTACGATGTGGGCAAGGGAATGTGCAATGAGGGAGTCTCATTAAAAGCAGAGTTCATTTGCAGTGCTTTGAAAACAGAGGGGATGAGGATGGGGAGAGCAAGAGAGAGAGAGAGAGAGCAAGAGCAGTACGCAGTTAAGTCACCGAACCACCTAGTGCAGTTTTTTATTTAGTGTGAAGACTACGCTGCTCTGTATGCAAAAACAAACTGTCCACCAGCAACTATTTTGACCAGTGGCTTTAATAAAATCTAGCCAGCCAGAAAAAACACTTTATTTTTATAAAGTGTTTATATATATTGACTCCTCAATAGTTACCCAAGATCAAAGCAAATGAAGACGGGGGGGGACTGGGAAAGGAGGTTTTTCTCCTTTATTCTAGGAAAAGAGGTTTTTCTCCATTCTATATATTTTCTCTCATTCCGTATGTTTTCTGAGTGGCATGTTCTTGTCCATACCAAGTTCATGGTTTGTCATCTCTAGTCATGCTTAGCCTTCCATTTTTCCAGTGGAAGTTAGATGTGCAAGTCTTGCCAGCATAGATGGCATGCCCATCAGCAAAAGACTGCACAGACTACGTTCGCTCCACTGGCATTTTATCACATTAAAATAGCTGTGAGCCAAAGAAATCCGAGAGTTATGTTAACAAAAATTTCTACTCACCTATATTTTCCCCTGCTTTAAAAAGAAAGACAAAACCAGAAGACTACAGCTGCAAAGATCAACACTGTAGGAAAAGGCCCAAAGAAACCCAACACATTGTAGGTTTCTTGAAAGAACAATCCCTTTCTCTGAAGAGCATCTGTAGTACAGTATGTCAGTCAGAAACTAGAATTTCCTGCAATTAATCAATTTAATAAAAATAATTTGAGAGCCTTCCTTCAAATGCTGCACATGATATGGTGGCGTTTCTGTTTCTGGATCTTTTGATCAATCAAGGAAGAAAACTGACTGGCTAGACTTGCTCTACTGAAAATGAAAGATGAACTGGGAAGCTCATTTATTTTTGTTGGAGAAAGAAACAAAGACAGATAAACTGACCAACCAGCCAAATCAGGCCACTGGCCAAACCAATTATTTGTGTCTTGCCAGTCATTTCACTCCACGTTTGTTCCTCTAACAAAACTAAGCAGCCCTGTTCATACAGTTATTTGCCTAACAATGATGAGGCAATCCAAATTCTTCTCGATTGTTTTCAAGCAAATTTTGAATATAATTTTATATTGTTAATTTTTAAAAGAATGAGTTGGATGCTTTCAGGCCTCCACACTTACGAATACCTGTTAAACAACCAGAATGAAGCTGACTCGCAAGAGAAAATGTCTTCTCAGCTGATGGAGACATAAAATTTGGCATTTCTGGCTTGTGGCTGGAGAGTAAAGTTATTTCCTCTACAAATTATGCTTCAAATGTTCCACTATCCAAACCAGAACTACACAGTAAGTGCAGGTACGGAAAGATTGAAGAACGGGACAAGATCCTACCGGACACAACTAGAGGGTTTGCACTTGATTTATGGTCTCACAGCCTGAGAACATACCTCACTAGTGCTGCTGCTATAGTAACGAAACCAGACTGGTATGCAGGTTTGTGGTAATAATATTTGTTGAAAGAGTTTTCTCAGTTGCATATTCATGCTTCTGCCTCTCTGTTGGTTTTTTTTTTGGCATATCTCTAAAGGAGATCAGTATATGAAAGCAAGAAATGCAAAACTGGAGAGAAAAAAAGGTCTGTAAAGGCTTTATAAGAGAAACACATAAAACTCTGCAGTTACTTCCGAGAGATTAGGGACCAAAAAGTTAACGGTTATTTGGGAACCTCCTAGGCGTTTCAGCTGCCCTTCGGGCTTTGAAGAGCCTGACCTGGAGTCACAGTCCTCCCAAACTCTTAGAAATATCGGCAGCTTTCTAACTGAAGCAGCAGTGAATGGGAACTGAGGAGAAGAGAGCAAGACTTGGTTTATTCGAGGGCAAGTTCATCCTACGGCACCGGTGACTCAAACCCTTACGCACCCGCTTTTCTTTAAATGCTACGAACAGCCCCTGCTCATGCAGTGAAATCAACAGCAAAACTCCCGTCACCTGTATACATAAAGTTATCTGTGTGCTTTTGCTCTTGTGTGGACAAAGATTAAATCCCATTTATCATACTGACCCACGGGCCGCAAAGAAAGAGTCTGCTGTTTGGCCTCGATTCAACAAATCCCCTTATCCAAAGAAGATCTCCTGTACTTGATGGCAGTATGTGCGCTGCTGATCTGAGATCTTGAAAATATCCCTTAATTATTACAGCATTAAGGGTATGGAGGTTAATTAAAAAGCAAATGAGGACACTCCATAAAGGTAATTCCAGTTACTCTGACCTGTAAAGGCATGCAACGCTTTTGCTCTGGGTATTTAAAAAACAGGGAAAGCGGTTTAGTTAAATATTATCATGGCCTCTTTAAGAATATAGCGTTTAGCACAGAAACCTAGGAGTAAGCTTTCATTTCTAATGGAGCTAAAATGGGACCATTTTAATCTAATATTTCAAAAAAAGCCATGAATTTGGGTATCAGTGGAGTGAAGAATGGCATTTGTCTTTACTTACATGTTTTATAATACATATTTTCAATATTTTCTATTACGATATGGGATAATCGATCTGCCACTTTAGTCTTTCATTTCTATTCCCTGTTTCTGTAGAGCCACAAGGAAGAACAAGGCCCCTCCACACCTACTCACACCAATTATCTTTCCTGATGTTGATGTCTCACCCGCAGTGATAAGCTGAGAAATGTGAATCTTTGACTCACTGAAAAAGGGGAATGGAGACCCATGCAGCTGATTTTTGCTTCAGTTCCCTCATACAGGCCACGAGCCTAAAACTCAACCAGTGTGAAAAAAATACCTTTCACGGACTATAGATCATTAGCACATAAGAAGAGGGGAGTAAGAAATGGCATGGCTTTCTCGAGTAGGAAAAAAAATCTCCAATCTGGCATACAGAAGAGGGAAGACTTATCACATACAGGATAATTTACTTTCTTTATCAAGAAGAAATACAGTCTCTGCACTGTAGCTTGCTCCTCCAAGGCCAAAAAAAACGTACCAGCACTGTTCCTACCATCATAACTACTGCAATTCAAAGAAATGAGCCATCCACCAACACATCTCTTTGAAGAAAACCCAAGGCATTGCATCTTGGTGCAGGAGGTCTGAACCATTTCTTCAAGCTTTTTCTCCTTTAATAAATAAGGGCAGCCACAACATTGCTCTGTTTTGAATACATCAGTTCTGGCCTTTGGTTTTCTGGCAAAGCACCAATGTATCCCCTCAGTTATAAAAACTTGTCATGCCTCTGAGATACCAACTGGTTTGGAAAGGTGAATATGGTCTAAGTGCCCATTAATGGTCAGCCCCATTAATGAGGCTGAGCAAGAACAGTGATAAAAGAGGGGGCAAGGAAGATACTATACTAAAGTACCCTGAGTCTGGCAGACATTTTTAAAGCTAAAAGTGGTACTCTGGCTTCTTTCCCCCGCCCCGAAAGAGGTCAAGAGGCAAACCAGGAAATTATAGAGCAGTAGGATTAACATCTGGCACAGGAAACCTTTAAGGGATGTGACATGAGAACACTTGTAAAGACAGTTTGATTAAGGACAGCCAGCATACATTTAGACACAGGAGGTCATGCTTAACTAACCTGCTGGATCTCTTTGAAGATAATGCTGCCGTGGCAGATAAGAAAGACGTGACAGATGCTGTATAGCACACTGAGGTTAGATTTTTCAAACAAACTTTTGACAAGGCCCAGCATCAGAGATGACTAATGGAGACAAACAGAAAGTTATGGATTGCAAAGTAAAAGCACAGAACAGTGGCTGTGGAGCAAGAGAGAAAATCAGGTATTGGGTGGGAGCTTTGTATTGGGAAAAGGGTATTGAGTGGAGGGGTCAGATTTACATGGGTTATCTCATCCCACTTGCCCCAAACACTGTTTCTGTGTCAGCATCTTCCAGACAAAAACGTCCTCATGACCTACGCTACCTTTGATTAGGGCTTTTACATTATGGCAGCGATGAACAATGGTCTTTAGAGTTGCTTTTGGTTGACAGTACCGAGTTTGTACTTCTACACTGATGTCAATACAGGAACACTGAAAAGAATATCTTCAAGCGGTGAGTTCTAGCTCTCATGTTAGGAAATAAATCTAGGCTGAGCACAGTCAATGCAGAAGAATTTGGTTCACTCAGCAAATGTAGCTCAACACAAAAAGCACAAAATAAATTAATCCCTGAGAAAGGAATCAAGCAAAGCTGTATATGCTAAGTACCATAACGACATGACACTTTGTAGAGGTAAAGGATTTTAAGGGTTGTAGTGCAAAAAACATAATTAAAGCCACCAATATATGGCAGAACATCAGAGAAAAGGAAAAAAAAGAGAAATGGAATACAAACTTGTGTTAGCAGAGATACAGCAATAACAACTAGAAATCAATGGCTTGTTCTGGAGATGGAGGCTTAACAGACGCTCTACATTAGTCACTATATCACAGCGAGAATATTATTGCCTCAGAGGGTGCAAGAGCAGGGCAACAAAAAGTAAAACCAGATCTTGGCTCTTACCAGGCCCTAAATTATTATGTGGGTGAAGTGAGGGCATGTTATGTTTATTCTCATTGGAAAAGAGAATACTTTGATGTGACCTAGTAGAAGATTTTCAAAATCATGAAAGGGGGTGATCAAGGTAACCTCTACCAAGCTAGGGTGGAGGAGCACGGGGAAGGAAGGGAAGGGATGTCAAAACAGGCTGCAAACATTTCAAATAAAACAACTGGGAGTAAACAGGGAAGTTGTCAGGCAGAACTGCTTCAGCTGAAGGGTAATAAACATGTGGAACAAGTTACCAGGAGAGGCAGCTGAAACAAAGGCTGTACATGAGCTCAAAAGACACCTGGGCTTGTTTCAAGAGACGGGAGGAATTTGGGGATTTTTGTGAAAACCAGAATGTTGGGATTAAGATGCACTGTAAAACGGCAGGTATGCCGAGCCAAGTCAGGGTGCCTAAAATTGTGTGTACTGTCACACACTGTAAAGCAAAATTCCCTGTGTTGCTGCCACACCTTTACCCTGGAGCCACGGTTAAGAGAAATATCTCCACATACAAACCTTCCTCCCTGCAGCTTCTTTTGGCCAAACCATTTAAATCGAGCTCTTGTCCCAAATACCTCAAGGCTACAAATAGCTCAAGGCTGTAACAAAGGCAGAAAGGAGCTGCAAGAGTGTCACCGAGTCCCACCGACAATGACCTCCTCAAGCACAGGCTACACCTGCTGCTGCTGCTGCGTTTGCTGCACAGCCCCCCGAAACACCGCCTGAGGTGGAGGAGGAAAGGAGCGACCAGAAACAACCCTGTGCTCACTTTTCAGGGGCAACTTCCCAGGAAACCTGCAACCCCGAACCTGAAATGGCTTGAAAGGCTGAGTTTGCAGGAAACCTGCAACCCCAAAGTTGCCACAACCCCAGGTTGCCACAGACACAGCCAAAGCCTCCTAATGGCAGGGGTTGTGTAGGACTCCCCGTTGCTGAGGGTCCGTTGCAGGGACCCTAACAGCTCTCTGTTTACCTGTCTTCTTTATTGCATTTTGGTTTAAAATATGGAAGAAAAAAATTGCTGGGCACGTGCACTCTAGAAAGATACGCACTCACCACTCCCATCCCGAGGCCAGGATCTGATCAACTCCGTGTTGGGCATCAGCGCAGAGTAACTTCCCTGCAATACCAACAGCTATGTGATGCAGTTTGGAGCGGAATCATGTCAAGGTAAGCAGGTTAATTAAAAGTGGGTAAATAAGGATCTTAACTCTTCCTGTTTAAATTCCATCCTTATTTTAGAATAGCCACCTCAGAATCAGCTTCAATTTTGTTAAGAGAAAAAAAATAGTGCTCCCTGGTTTAGAAATTTACACCCACCAGTTTAGCTTCAAGCTATTCCTTGTGGATGACATATAGCGTGCACAAATGAGGTGACTGTTTTGGAAATGTTCGCATGCTTCTAATAGGGAATTCACCACCACAGAAATACTTTTCACCACTTTATTTTTATATTTGCTGTTAGTTATAGAAACATGTAACCCTGACACTGAAACGTGTTTTCTCTTCTGATATTTCTTCTTCTATTACCTGACGTCCTGATTTCTTACTCAAGCAACAATCATTGGTTCCTAGCATTTATTTCATTTTAATATGTTATAAAAAAAAGCAAACATCAGAGCTGTTCAGAAAAGCATAAATAGCAACATGAGTATCACAACTGCATACAAGAGGAAGAATAAAGTAGATGAAGAAACTGTCCTGTCAAACATGAGCATCCTGTCCTCGCTACAATGATAGTAACAGAGACAGGATTTAGAAGAAGGCACAAGGTAAAAAATACGTGTTTTTTTAAAATGTGTTACTGTTCCTTCAGACACAGCTTAGCCTCGGATGGGTGTGTTTATCTCCTTCAGCAAGCGCTGAATCCAAACAACCACTTTGAAAGTCCAGTCAGTATTCTCCTTCCCCCTGCAAACCAGAGCTGTATCTCCCAGCTTGCTGTCCTCAGGGTGTCTGCAGTATTTCTCTCCAGGAGACCTGCTGTATAATTCACGTCAAGCGTGGAAGTCCACCGAGCTTTTCTAGTTTGCAAATCTCGGGCAAAGGATTCCTTCTCCCTCCTGATCACACCCAGCTCCCCAGAAAAGGCCTCTAACTGGCTCCAGTCATCATGCCATCACTGACAGGGGTAACAAACGGAGACCTCTGGGGAAAGTTAATATTATTAGGCAGGGTGTGAAAACAGTTAACGCTATTTGGGGTAATGACAGACCACATTCCCTGCAGGTGTAAATGGAGTTTTGACCATTTATGGGAAGAGGGAATTTGTCTTTTGGAGAGTGCTGTCAACCCTGCCAGCCTCCTCCACATATGCTCCAGCACTCACTACAGAGACCTCGACAATGACCATCTTTATTTAGAACTGTAGGCAAGTCCCTTCCAAACCCAGCCGTTCTTTCATTAGAAAGTTCACATCTTGGTGATATTACTGAGACGACCAGATTAAATACCCATGAGTCCGGCTGCCTACAGAAGACAACTGGCAGTATTCAGGCCAACAGACAATTGCTAAGGAAACCAAATGATGGGCTATGTCACACACTCTTTTGCTCAAATACGTTGCTCTGGAGTAAGCAATTTCTAGTAAAAATGTGTATTTTGCATCTGTTCCTTGTTTGCGACAAATTTTCTTCATGTCCAAGATTTATTTAGGATATGTCTTTTGACTGCAAGGACTGGGAGAATAATTACAGTTTTCCTGTTTCAATTATCCACTGATAAATTATCTTGATAATCATGATGACTATGCTTCGCTTTGCACAACTAAGTGTAGCTTGTGAAATGCTCCTTCTGCCTTTCTAGAAGTCATTCTGGAAGAGAAACAGGAAGCATATCTCCAGTTTAAGCCACAGAGCAAAATGAAGGACATATAACTGACAGATGGACTGACAGAAACATTGTAAAACAAGATGAGAACAATTAAGTCTAAAACCGCATCGGTGGGTCACCACCAATTGTACCCCAGGCTATTCTTAACAAACTCCTGATGACCTGAAAACCAGAAACAGTTTTGATAACTACTGCTGTGAGACAGGTGCCTGGGCTGGAATCTAAAATAATCAGACAATGTCCTCACCGCAATTTTCATCAGTAACAACTGCTCGTTTCCAAATATGTAAAAGTATAAATGCACATACATATATATGTAGTTCCAAACTATGAATCTATTTTGAAAAAGAGGAGGAACAAAGTTTCTTGTTCCATATTGGCATAGCAACCTGCAGAGAAACACATCGTCTACTCCACATGGCAGGAGCGCGTGGAGCCAACCGGTTGTGATAGAAATAGGAACAGGCAAGAAGCCTGCTGAAAAGCAGCGTGGCGCTGGGAGGCTTCCCTTTCCCATCAGTCTCCATATCGTTTGGTCCCAGCACAGTGAAGCAGGTTACATGAGGATTTTTTTTCCCCTCCAAAGCAGCCTCTAAAGCTTTATCATAAAGGAAATACAGCTTGGGTGAATTAGTATCACCCCGGCGTACAGCAGAGCTCTGAGAAGGTGGGAAGACTTATGGTTACAATGAACTGTCTGCACCAAATTTTTTGCTTCCCTGCAGTAAGTGTCTATAAAAAGCTCTGACTTCCTTTTAAAGAAAATAAAAATGAAGCACAGAAGAGTCTATTCTTGCTTAGATGCATGTGCAGGCTGATGGCCAAGGACAGCAGTGAGAGCAAAAGCCTTATCAAAGTTTAAAAAAAAAAAAAAAGTAAAAAACCCCAAACAAACAAACATACCCTAAGATAGATGCTTAACTGAACCCGCTGTGACACAGTATCCGAGTTCCTGTCCTTTCCCACTTCCTTCACTGCTTATTTGGGGCTTGACCATGCTACAGTCTTGCCGGTCCGCCCAGGGGAGTCCCAGGGGATGCACTTTCCAACTCCTCTGTGCAGGACTGGGAGAAAACGTGCAGGAAAAGGAAAGCTGGAGCCACCAACCCACCCCATTCCCTTGCAAGTCAGCAGGCAGCGAGGGCAGGAGCAGGCAAGGTAGAGCCATTCCCTCCTGCCCTCTCCAGCCCGCCACCCCATGAGCTGTCTGACCATGAGACAGGGAGCAGACACGGCGCTTGGTGGCACAACATCCTCCCTCTCCGTCCTACCCACCACGGCGCATGGGGAGCAGGAACGGGAGGACTTGGGGTGCCTCCAGCTGCCAGTGCCCCACTGGGGCTGTGCCTCCTGGAGTGGGAAACAGCCCCTTGCCCCCAGGGACCTATAGGAGTTTTCAAGGCAGAAACCTTGTACGGCAACTAAGGCACAAGCGGTATAAATAATCAATGTCAATAGAGGAACTGCAAGGGAAATGTTCTGTTACAGCAAATCAGCACCTATGTCCCTCATGAAAAGAGTGCATGAAAAATATCTCCCCTGTTTCTTAATGGGAATAACAAAAAAGCACATTTAATTTTACTTAAATGCAGTAAAACAAGCGTAAGTATTCTCTCCCCATCTTCATAGTTAGCATTTTACAGAATGATCAATGCCAGCACGTCCCCTTCTCCTGCATGTCCCAAGAGATAGTTTAAGGAACCTTTTAAAATGAACATTTCTTCATTCATACACAGAATGCACATTCCAGTGCTGCTGTACAAATGCTATGATGCCAAGAAACGACCACACAGTTCTCCTATTTAGGCTGCTTTTTTAAACGGAAAACAGAGTTTTATCCTGAAGTGTCTGCTTTTGGCTGACATTTTTCAATTTTCATAGAAATCCACCAAAGAAATTCTGGCATCCAGAAAGCGAAACAGTTCAGTTCTGAGCTAAAAATTGAAGTTTTCCATTTGGAAAGACTGACAGATATTGTTTTGATGTTTTGATCCAAAATAAACTTTCAGCTTTCCTGCAAAAAGACATTGTTCGGTCTTGACTCTGGCTTTAAACCAGTTTCCTCCCTTCTTTCTCACCACAGTGGCCCATGATTATTTGTCTAAGTAGTTCAGTCTCTTTCCATGACCCATGCTCTTTGTAGCTCTGACCATGCAGCCACACCATGCCATTCCCCTCATGCACATGCAGGTCGTGATGCATCAGGGGGATGCAGGCCAGCTGGGGAGCCTGGTCAGCAGGCTGGAAGGTATGGGAGAGGAGATAAGCCATTACCAGAAAAGGCAGCATGATTTAATAAACGCAAGTAATTGTTCTGATTTTCCTGATGGAAACTGCTTTTATTCCTCTGGGGGGAAAAAAAGGGATGCTTTCTTTGCCCTGTTCCCTCGCTCCAAATTACATCACCTCAGCCCAGAGAAGAAATATACTTAGACACCTGATTAGTGGGAGTTGGACATACAGGTATTTTCGTGCAGCTGGGCCTATACTCTTAAGCTCAGTTGCAGTGCTCCCCTTTATACACATCATACCGTGTTGCACAGTAATGGGTTAGGGAAGGGATTTCCAGATCTCCCTGAGAAACCAATTTAGTCCTGAAGGCAAAGAAGCTGAATGAATTCACGTTACCTCAGACTACACTAATGGCATTAAAACCAAGGACCCAGTTAAGAAACAGTAAGACACCATTCAGGCCTTCATGACAAAGCTGCTTCTAGATTTCTCTGCTGTTTGTACACTTCTGTTGTGTTATTTCACCTCTCCCTGCTCCAAAGGAGACCAGAAGCTGCTGCATGACTGAGAAGGAGGATAGAGCCCAATTCTGCTGCCCAAAGTGACCCAAGTGTCCCAAGGAAGTTACAGCTCATACAGCTCATGCAACGGTTCAGCTGTCATTAGATTCATTCACGGGGAAGCTTGACAAGCCAAAATGACAATGTCTAGAGAACAAGGAAGGGTCAGTGTCCCCCTCCTCCTCTTCCCCCACTTGTGTCAGGCATGCTCATTATGTCTAGTGGTGGCAATTAGTTTCACCAGCTGCGACGCACACACTCATGGAGGCAGGCACTATACAAACAGCGTGGGAGCAGCTCTCCCAGCCCTTTAGGGCGCTATGGCTTGGGATTGTATAAATGGGTACAACAGACCCTGCTGGGGGAAAGTGCAGAGAGGTGAACCAGCTTGCCCAAAATCACAGGGTAAATCCACGGCTTGGCCAGTCCTAGGATACCAGTCTCTGCCTCCTAATGCCCCAACCACAACAGGACTGTACTCCCAGCAGGAAGAGAGCGTGGGTAGGGCAAGTGTTTCACGGGACAGTGCACTCCCTTCCCTCCCAAAGCACATCCCGTCTTTGTTAAGGCCATCTCCCGTCCCAGCTCCTAACCCAGCTGCGCCACAAACTCCAGGCTGGCACCACGGGACCTGGGCTCCCCTTGGCAGTGACAGCGCTGGCACTGCAGTGCCCTCAGGTAGCCGGGGCAGGTCCCCAAACCACTCTCAGGAAGGTCCTCTGGCATCCACTCCAGGGTTAACACAGAGCCACGTTCACATTTTGTTTCCTTGGTCAGGTCTTCTGACACTTGCTTGAAACCTGGGCTCATTTGGAAGACATTAGAATTTTGGATGGAGGTGTTGCTCATGTCCTGGACCAGCACTCAGAGCTTTAGCTTTTCATTTCAAACTTCTAGAAGCAAGAGAGATGGGATTTTCCCACCCCCTTGCTTTCCTCGTAAAAGTGCTTTCTAACGACTTCTGCAAAGCTGGCTTTGCCTGCAACGTGCAGGTCTCCTCCCTTGGCTCTTTCAACATGCAGAGAAGTTACAGCCCTCCACCCGCTCTCTGCCCCGATGCCTGTAACACACGGCAGCCGCCAGTGCTCCTGCCCCGCCGTCACAAATCTTCGGGGAGAAATGAGCCTGGTGGGAGCAGGGCAGCTGGAGATGAAGCGATGGAGAGACGTGCCGTGCTGCCTGCGCCGGGGGTTGTGAGAACTGGGTCAAAACCTGGCCGTCACGCACCGCCCATCTGTGCCACGCCGAGGAGAGAGATGCACAAGGCTTTCAAGGCCAGCGGGTGTTGTCTTTGTAGCGGACCGTGACATCAGTGCTCTTTACAGAGTTCATTTCACAACAGCATAAAAGACGCAGAAGGGGGGGTTAGAAAGGAGGACAGAAAACCAGTACGCGATCTTTTATTTACACTGAGAAAAACAATGAGAAGACCAGAGGGGAGGATCCAGCCTTCCTAACACACATGCCTTAACTCCTGGGGGGACGGGGATGACCTCCCCTAGAAACACCCACTTCTTTCCAATCAATACACAAGGAGCCCCAGAGGACTGCTTCACTGTCTGCCTAAAATAGAGCTGGGTGGGTCGATGCCACTCGCGTGCACTCCTTCCAAGTATCCACTGTAAAAGGCCTTTAGTCATATTAATTCTCCTGCACCGACGAGTGCAACATCTCATCATGTGAATGAAGACTGCAGCATAAGGCATGTACCTGTGTTGGCTGAAGTAAGGCTGCATGAACAACATCAGCTCTGGCATTTTCCACACATATTTTTTGCAACCTTAATTGCATTCTTTTGATAAAGATATTTGTAGTTTTGTGCTTTCCAGAGCTTTGGGGTTTTTGGTTTTTGAGTTTTATTTTAATGCATAAGATGTTTAATAATAGGTGCCAGACAGGAGCCTCAACCTAGTAAACCAATGGATTTTTTTTCACCCTGTTCACAGAAAACCCCACCTCCAGAGCTGATCAAACCAGATGAGGCAGAGAAGACTGGAGAACTGTTTGGTTTTCAGCAGATCCCTCCACAACAGGAGAACAGAAACTTTTGGACAGCCTTCGCTTGGGATCGCTGCAAAAAGTAGATCTCATGTAAAAGCTCAAAGCTTAATTGGAGAGGAGCTGACTTTGCTGTTAGGGAGTGGTGGCACGGGGCTGAAGTGGTGATACACAGTGAAATTACCAGGTGGAGGAGAAGAGTGAGACTTCCCCGCAGGCCAGCACTGAATATTAGCAGGCTGGTGTAACAGGGGTTGTTGCGCTGTTGAAATAGCCAAAGGGGCACACGGTGCATGAGATTAGTATCTTGTACCATATCTCAATACATATTTTCCTTTACAAAACAGTTGCTTGTACAGTTCTCAAGGTTTTTTGTTTATTCTGTAGGTTTCCTGGGGTGGCAGAAAGGGGCCAGTTTACTTGTTTTTAAACATCATGCTTCCCCTCTCTGAATAAAGCCGGTGATGTTTATGACACTCAGTGGTCTACAGGTGTTTAGCAGCTTTATGCAGTGCAACAGGCCAGTGAGTAATTTGCACATTGCTACGGTTAAGCCACTTCAAATTCCATCACTGGTTGAACTCCTGGTGAGACTTTTGCCTCTAAAGTGATAAAGTTTTAAAGCAAGTAATTACTTGTGCCAGAGGAAAAAAAGTAGAAAAGAAACCCCAAATCCATCTTTGTTTGTCAGATATTGGTATTCTGCTTCATTTCATAGCCATTATGTTTTCAAAAAGTAAAACAAATAAAGGAGAGTGCAGTGAATGCCAAGGTCTAAAAGAGATCAATATAAAGACCTGCCTAGAACAGACTGTGCATTAAGACTATACACAAATGGTTTCACTCACCTCCCTCTGGAACCCTGTGTTTTGGTAGCCACCTAACGTAATCTGTTTAGCATGAAAGTAAGCAGTGAATCAGATTCTTAAGCCACCATAAATGCGTGCCAGTAGAAGAAAACATCAACAGTATTTATTCTTAACAGAAATCCTAGTATCAGGAAGACAATATACCAATGGCACAAAGAAAATGTATCGAAAGCAGATTTGAACCCCTCATCCTCAGACGCTAGAGGAGAGGCTTACAGGTTATCCCAGGTACTGCTCGTGGCTTGTAGGGCAATTCCCTCTGGCCCCTGAGTGCCCTGAATGCTTATTCACACACTGGTGCATCTCCACCACACTCGCGTGACATAAGTGCTACTGCAACTGGTCCTCAAAAGTGTTTCCAGACCATTGCTTCAAATAGGGGAGGGTCTAGCTTTAGGAGTTACATTTCAGCATCCATGCGTCTTTGCTTATCATTCCCTGGTAGAGAATCAACATTTCATTGTTGGCTGAAGCATACATCAGGTCACTGCCTGGTTTCAGACACAGCCTGGTGCAAAACAGGGCACAGCTACCAGGGTCCCAAAGGTTCAACAGCAATGTTTCTTAGATTAAGGTTTTCCTTCCCCCTAAATCACGCACTCAAATCAAAACTCAAGAAGACAACAGAGTAACGTTTGTACAGCATTTTAACCCAAAGGTGACAGCAAAGTAGAGAATGTATTTGTCCTAAAAGAGAAAAATTACCTAGTAGGAGATGAGGAAAGGACTGTAAGACAGTGGAAAGCATAGAAAAGAGTCAAGAAGAGGGGAAAGAAGAGATACGCTCTCTTTTCATCCTCTAAAAAGGCAGCACATGCAGCAATTTCTACAATACAGACCAAAGGCTCTCCTTTGCTTGACAGAGTTTGAAGGAAGGGAAGAAAAAGCCAAAGAAGAAATGGAGTTTCTCTAGCAGCTAGCAGTGCGAGTGTTATGTCAGGGTGCCCTTCAAGAGCTGCAGCGCTGGTATCCAAGCATTAATTCCTCTTCACCGCATCGCAGAGAGCCAGTGGCGTCTCAGCAGATTCCAACTTTACCTTAGCAATACCCAGTAGAGCAGCTGCACTCCGGAGAGCATCTCGCTTGTTCGTCCCCAAGCTGTCAGTTCGCAGCACATCACTCCAGCCATCCGAACGGTAGGCCAGCAGAACGGGGAAGGCTCACAGTGACCTGCCCAATAACATTTTCTACAGACTGGAAATCCCAGTCAAATCTCATCCAGTCCCATCGTAACCTCCTGCAATCAAACCTGACAAGGAAAGCCAACTACAGAATGCATTTCAAGCTTCACCTGATCTCCCAAGAGTAGCTCTACATGCTTGAAGCACTTTGATAGGCTTCCTGAAATGCTTGCCTGGCTAAAGTGGCCTACAAATACCAATTTACAGCACATCCTTTATTTGATTTGCCTCAGTTTTGGAATGCAAGTGCTGTATTTAATGCTGGGGGGGACCCCAAAACAAGTCAAGTCAGGAAGAGGAGGTGGACAAAGGAAGAGCAGAAGAGCTGGGACTAGCTACTAATCTATCATAGAGGTAATTATTATCATTTGAAGGGTAAGTTGACAAATACGTTATGATAGGGACTACTAATCCTTATAATCATCTATAAAGGTGCCTCCAGAGTAGAATTGTCTTTACTCATTACCTCTATTCCTATGAGCCTAAAAGAAGGGATAGGAAACAGTCAGCTGGCAAAACTGTGCTCTCTGAGCTGTACGGCCGATCTCTGCTCCACCACTGCCCAACTCCACATGTATGTGCCAACACAGAGAGCAGAATGCTTTGTACACAGATCTGATCCTTAGCACAGTATCTTCTGCTAATAATAAAGTAAGAGTCATTTGAGGACATTAAAACAGGCCAATCAAACAAAAAACCTGGGCTCAGGTTCTCAGGCACTGGAAATCAGTGCAGCTTCAATGATACTAGTTAAGTTACACCAATTTATTCCTACTAAAGATCTGGTCCATTAAATGCTAACACCGTCCTTGGGTTTTACTTTCTCTCACTGGGTTCAGGGAAATAGGCTCAGTTTTTTTAATAAAAACTTCCTCCTCACTGTCAAGCGTCTGTGTTTGAATTCAGTGAAAAAGGAGCAGCAGAAAATATTTATTTTTCAAACACACTTTTATCATAGCATGTGCAAAAACAAAAATGTAAGGCTGTGTATATATATGTATGGAGAGATAAAAAGACATCCCATATATGTGGCATATGACATGTATATGGCATATACCATATACATACCATATATATTTGCATGCATACCATACACACACACACACACATATGGTATATACTTGGGCCTGCATGTTTCTGTGTAGACACTCATGGCACAGTTGTCTGGAGAGAGAGCAAAGAGAAGTCTTCACACAGTCCAGACTTTCAGGCATGGCCTCCCCAGGCACCAGGATAAATGTCTCTCAGTGACCTTGTGGAACAGAAAATGTTCCTTTCCGTAGAGTCAGCTATTGCAGAGCACTCAAGCAGGCATTTCCAGCCCTTCCACATCCTCCAGTAAGGTTTCCAGGCAGAGCAGTTCTCTACTAAATCCTTTGAATTTTCAGAGTTCCTTCAGTAAGGCCTGACAGGTCTCACCCCATCATATTTCATATGACTTTTTCCATAGGCAACAAGAGCAGGGGAGCCACGGCAGCTCTCTCGCTTCGGCAGCAGCAGGTACACCTGAACGGGTGCACCGGGGGACAGCCACAGGCCATCCTGCCCCAGCCCCACTGGAGTATGGGTCACCCTTTTTGCTGCTGCCACCATCACCACCATGGGCCGGCACGTCCCTCCAGAGTGGGGCTGAGCAAGGACTGGTGAGAGCAGACGAGCGATATGGGGGTTAGCTGCAAGCACAGGACCTTACACTGAACCCCAGGTGAGAAACTCCTCTAAAGAAGGATCTGCCCTCAACGAATGTTTCGTTTGTGCCTTCTAACTCTTTGTGCTAACATGGCAAACTACACTTATTTGTGCAGTGTCAGATGTTTTGAAATGGAAGCGACAATTACAACCTGAGGAATTTCTTTCCTATCGTTAAATCTGTTCTAGAAGAAGCAACGCCGCTTGGGTATAACAGAGGCTCCCTGTGACGTGTGTCTTTCACATCCATGTAACAGAGGCTTCCAACACGTGTGCAAAAGTCCATTCCTTGGAGCAAGAGAAAGCCAGCTCCTGCATGCTTCCCTCCCCCTGAGTTACACACAACTTTAGGCACTCTCGTGCTGCAGCATCCCAGTGCAACAGTGCTTGGGATGCAAAAAGGGAATAAACACAAGGCAGTCGTATACAAGGCACCTAACCATATGCCCACATTGGTGTAGCCTTACCCTTCATGCCTAAGAATAAATGCTTTGCTCAATCAACATTTCAGAGAATATATATTTTTCTTTTCCAACAGGAAAGGAGAAGATCTGTTGCATCTTTCTTCCCAGTGGCCTCCTGCAAGCAGCAGCAAAGATGTCCCAGCTCAGGCAGACCCAGGCTCCCAGGGATGCCCCTCTTATCTCCCACACAGCAAAGAGGCGGGGGAAGTGCCAAAAGGAGTGCCAAAGTTTGCCTTTCCCTTTTCGAAATGTCAGCGCTCATTGATCACTAAATCACTTCAACAGCTTATTAAGTAGATGTCACAGAGAGTTACTACCAGTCTCCTATTAATTTAAAAATACTAATGGGTTTTTTTGGAGCGTAATTTCTTTCTGAATGAAAAATGCTCCCTGTATTAAAATGTGAACATTTTGGACCCCGCTAGCCAGTGTGCGAGGCTGTTGATAATACAGAACACAATTTAGTAGAAATTTTAACACTGCAATATGTTTTTAAGGTTGCTCTATAGCTTCGTTGTCTTATTTCTTTATCATTTCAAAGGATCCCCTCCATTTGGTTTTTCCATTTGAAGACAAACTGACATTCTTCTGATATATATTTTTCACAGGTTCATGTCAATACCAGCATAAGCGGAAGCTATCAATCACTTCTCTGATGATAACAGTAAATAAATAATGCACACTTTAAACCTTCAAAGCACTGCATAAATATCAGTTTGTTTTCACAACATCCCTTTAAGCTGAGGTAAGTAGTTTAACCATTTCACTAGGCACCAGCTCAGATTCAAGAATGGCTTAAGACCCATATGAATCATTTTGTATATTACCCATGAAAGACATACATTCTGATATATAACCTGTATATACAAGACCGGGAAAAGCATATTTTCCCCCCAAAAAATGAAACTGAAGCCAACTATTTCCCATTTTAGAAGAAAGCCAGGAAGCGTTTCCGTAGCAGAACTGCCACATGGCATTGCCAGGCTGTGCTGCCCTTCCCTTTGGGTACTGAAAGCTTCTGCTTCCCCACAAACACGGAGGAAACGGGAGACACCGCTGTCTGCCTTCTCCTAGTGCCCTCTTTCCCGCAGGACGTGAGGCTGGAGCAGCAGCTACACATCTTTGTGGCACCTGCAGACAAATGCTACCTGTGCTGTGCCACTCTCCCACGAAGGGACAGCACACGCCTGCCGCAGGCAGGTACGTAGCCTGGGCACAAAATGAAATACAGGGTAAAAAAGGTTTTTTATGGTGAGGGTGGTCAAACACTGGCACAGGTTGCCTGGCGTGGTGAGCGAGTCTCCATACTTCGAGATGCTCAAAACCCAGCTGGACACAGCTCTGAGGAACCTGCTGCAGCTGCCCCTGCCCTGAGCAGGGGTTGGGCTGGACGCTCTCCAGAGATGCCTTCTTGCCTCAGCTGTTCTGTGTCTTTTGCATAATGGAGTTGGGATCCCTCATTTGGACTGCTACATGCTCATGCAAAATAAATACCAATGTTTGAGGATGCCAAAGCATTTCACTGCCTTTTACTTTTCTGTGGGAACAGCTAGAAATGTCATGCCCGTGGCTAGAGATGTCATCAACTACCCACTCCTGCAACAAATGCTACAGGGAGCCAGACAGATGAAACAAAAAACATACACGGAGGACCAAACCAAGACATCTGATTCTAATATACCGTGCATGGAGTGGACGGATGTTCTCTGTGTTTGGAAGCCTTTCAGCTCTAAAATAGAACTACTGTTCGTTCTCCAACAAAAGACTGGGATTAAGTATCAAACTTTTTTCTTTCTTTTCTTTTCTTTTCTTTTCTTTTCTTTTCTTTTCTTTTCTTTTCTTTTCTTTTCTTTTCTTTTCTTTTCTTTTCTTTTCTTTTCTTTTTGTTCAACAGCTACCAGCCAGACTTTGTAGCTTCCTTCTCCCACAGTTTTCCTTTGTAGATATAAAATCTTCCTGCCCATTACATCTTTGGTTATTTCAAATCCCATTGATCATTCTGCCTGTCCAGCCAGCAGAACAGCAGCAAACAAGCAAGCAAACTACGATAAGGCTAGATTTTTGCCCTGGAAAGCTGCAGCCCTGTGCTGCCTCCCCTGTGTTCTTCTCTCCCTTTCCCCCTCCTTTCCGTATCTTATTTCATTCCTAGAGACATTTCCAATAGCAGATAAATCAGCACTTTGAATTCTTCTTCTGATGTTGTAACAAGCTGGCAACTGGCATGACATGTTGTAGAGACACATGTGAATACCTAAGTCAGAAATAATGAGATTTCTCTCTCATATTCAGCATGAAATGAGAGGCAAATGACATCACCGCTGAAAACAGAGGAGTGCAAGAAGAGGTGTGGGGAAGGGAGGTAGAAAGGGCTGATGTCTAATCCATTTTGCTTACTACAGTGGATTTCAGAAGAAAAACTGTCTCACAGGCAGCACTCCGGGAAACACAGACTCGGAAGGATGGGACAGTCGCTGAGCACAGTGTCTCAAATCCAAGCAGCTCCACCCTATATCCCAAGGACACGTCCCCCATGGCCAGGCACTACTGCACGTTGTGGCCAAATGAACCAGCCCTTCAAATAAAAACATGAGACGAAAGGAGGAAACAAAAGAGAAGGGGGATAAAAGGTCCCAGTAAATCAATTAATGCAAAAGTCTGCTTCAGTTTATAGACAGCACTGGTAATTGCTGTGTGTGTTGCCTGTGATGAATAGGGGCTGGTTACCATTGCACCACTCATCCTTCTTTGCGCGTCTGGGAACTGGCAGAACGCTGATCTCCACTGAAAGTCTTTAATTATTGTTAGATTAATCAGGGCAGCGTGTCAGCTCTGGGTTCATGCTTAATTGTCCCATTTTCTCGCAGCCTCATCCTCCCACCTTCCTCCCTCATCCTCCCACCCCCTTCCCAGCCCCTGCGCATGCATCATTTTTGGATTGGTCTAACACTGGGTCCTGTTTACACAGCATTGAGCCACACAAAGATTTTTGAGATCCTGCATTTGCACTACTTCAGGACTTTGTCTCTTTGAAAGCCCCAATGTAACACAAAACTTTGGAAAACAGAACTCCAGACATACTTAAAACCACAAGACAGGGGGTAAAGTATTTTACCACCAGTGCAGAAGTCAGAGATATCGTTATTGCTGTTACTACTGAACACTGGGTGTGCAACCACTCCCCAGTCCTGATCTCATTCGCTGGGGTGGTAGAGAACAAAGGGCATCACCATCTTAAACCTTTTCATTCACATTAGGGATCACTCCACTGAACAGTTTTTTGTCTAAAACCAGCATAAGCAAGATGAGAATCTGGTCCAAAACGTTTCTCTTTTTGGTGTTCAGAGATGAGGTCAAGAACCTGTCAGTGGTTAAAGATGACTTCCACATCTTTGGAAGACTCCTTCCCAAAGTCTTAAGGGCCTAGTTTCTCTCTTCTCTGCCTCCCCAAAATGCCGAAGGATTAGTGGGATTTGACTAGGATATTCCATGCAACTTTCACAATGTTAAGCCACAAGTATGTAAAAGATGACAGCAAAGAGAAAGAGATGGTGCTCCATGAATAGAGAGGATAGGACAAGAAGTAATGGCAGCAATTAAGGAATAATTAAGTTGTAGCAGAAGACATCTAGGTTAGGTGTAAGGGGAAAAAAAGCAGTAAGAGCAGCAGGAAAGGACTTGAATAAATTTCCTAGGGAGGCTGGGGGATCTCAGTTTCCTAAAACCAGGGGTTTTTAGGAAACAGATAGACAAACAGCTGTCAGGAATGATGCAGACATGGCCTGAAGACACTGAGGTGGTCTGAGTGACTTCTTCCAGCCCTACAGTGGAGAATCAGACTGGGCTAAGGGGAGGGTAATTACAGATGAGTAAGGCAGCAGCAGGGATCCTGAGGACCTGCTCAAAGTAAAACTGCAGTGACAAATGCAGTACTCAAGGTTTGGTGCTCCAGAAGTCTGAAAATCACTCCCATCCGCACTTCAGTGTGGGTCCAGCCTTTACATACAACATAAACGTGATTGAATTTTCCTTGATTCTTATAATGCAAACATATCATTTACAGCAAAGTCTGGAAAAAAGGTGCATTAAATTGAACAGTCTATTTATTAATCAAAAAGCATAACCCTCCCAGCAGCCTGAGTTCACCGCTTTCCATCACTATGCAGAAAAAGTTAGTTACTTCTATAATGCAACCTGCGTAACATAATCACGCTGCTCCCCTTTCTCACCCAACTGAAATGATCCACACAGTAAAGCACCAAGGGAAAGGCCTGAAAATCAAAGCTGTGCACAGCCAGCATAAGCAATATTTCACTATTCTTTTTTAGCATAGTTTAAAGAAGACTTTGTAGAGATTCAGAAAGTTCCTTCGCTATTTCTAGGTCATTGACAGGTGAGTAAGGTCACTGTTTTGAAGACTATATTATCAAGACATGCCTGATCTAATGCACCTAACGCTGTGGAGCTGCTCACAAAGAACTTGGCCATGAATCTGAGAGCAGGAGAAAGACCTGAACTCTGAAATCTCAGGTAGGATCCCTAGTCATTCATTCATTCCTTCATATTACTGTATGACTTTTGGCTTCTCACCGATAAATGAAAAGCCTTTGACCTACCGAAGTTCGGCTGTATAAGAATATATCTTAGCATAATTACATTTGATAAAGAACCACTTTAGATAAAATGTGCTTTTATCACTACATTGATTCTTTCTTACTTCCTAAAAATGGAGACAAATTAGCAAGTCTTTATTATCCTAGAAAAAGGCATCTAGCGTTTTATTGGCACTCCCATATTTGCCTGGCTCAGTTTTACATTCATCAGGGGTGACATCATTTACATATTTTTATTTGCATTAGAATGACAATTTAGGAACATTGTGCAATCCCAGCAATACGTATTGCACTGCACAGTTCTGATCTGCCCACTGTGCTGGGAGTAAGGAATCTAACACCAACATAAGTGATGCAATAGTTTATTTTTGCATAACTGACTGCTTTCAGCTCCCGATACCTTATTTTGGGATGGCTGGGGGAAGGGAGATGGTGGGAAAGAGAAGGACAAGAAGGAAGAAGAGGGACCACAACGAGATTGACTCCCTCAAAAGAAAATGTCTTTGCTTTTTATCCAGACATGTGAAGCAGCAGAGTTTATTAGTTAAAATTGGTCTTTAAAAGATAAGTTTCAGTCAGCCAGATCCTTTTTCCTCTGAAGGGCAGATATGGAATGATCTACTTCAGAGTGAACGTGTCGGGGTCCCACCGTGGCAGACAGAGGGACTGTAGCAGGCACTCCCACAGCACTGTCTCATCTTTTTCTTTTCAAACCCAGAGTCATGAATTCCTTTGTTTTCTCTTCAGTCCCCAAACTGCTCTAGACTAAGCAGCCCAGACAACTCCTGGGCTTCAACTGCCTCATTATCTTGGCTTATTTTTGTTCCAAAGATACTTCTTCTAAAGAAGATGGGCCCCCACTGAAACAGCATTACCTGTATAATAACAGAAGCTCTCCCGTATGTGTGCATTGTATATACCACCTAATTTTCCGACGGTCACTACATGTGTTACCAAGACTGGCATTCGTTAGAGGGTAGCTGATCTTTCTTTCTTACTTTTTTGCCTTATGCTAAAAGATCTCTCTATTTCACAGATAGCTGTAGCTGAGATGCTATTGATTACTTTTTAGCTGTATGAAACTTGCATAACAAAATCACTGGGTTTCATACTATCAGGAAAGAATGAAAGGACAGAGTGGGTAAAACCAATTCTAGACGCAGTGCAAACTAAATCAGGACAAGACTCATGAGTTTGCTGGCACTTATTATTCTGCTTTTCTTGTCCATTGTATGCATCATAGCGTTATTTCTGAAAAATGTTCTTAAAGTCTTTTTCTGAGTTTGTTTACCCCCGGGGCTACTATTTTGTACTGGGATTTTAGCTCTGCCAATAGAAGAGTCAGCTAGACAGTGTGTTAACCAATCCTCGGGCTCCCATGCTTTATTCCCAGATGCCTCTTTACACTGTAGCAATTCCTATGTTATTGTTAAATAATTGGAGGTGGGGAAGATGTGAGAAGGAGGAACAAGTTACATGTATTGCCTTCCACAGATGAGAAGGTAAAGTATAGTTACACTTCTCCCAACTGGATAATTTCTTAATTATCTGTATAGATTTTCTGTCTGTCTTGCTATTTCTACCACTGCATCTCATTAGGAGTTGTTTAGCTTCAGACAGTCTCACAATTGTTGTTTCTAGATGCTTTTGAAAATTACTATAATTTGTTTGTTACTTGTGTTAAAAAAGGCTTGAATTATGAGCTTTTCCAACAAATGTTTACCAAGTATTACAGAATCCATAATGAAATTTCACTCTGTAACACTTGGTGGTTTTGTTTTTTATTATTATGAGGTTGTTTTCTTAATAATCTGAAGCATTACAACCCTACCAAACAGTTAAGCCCAAAGTAGAGCTCTTAAGAGTTAAGTTATGGTTAGCCTAGAGTACTGGAAGTAGAACTTCATTAATTTGAGCAGTATGTTATTACAGCTTATACGTGATAAATCATAGCCATTAGTAGCTGAAAGTTATTACTCGAAGGCTAAGCAGGATCTTGCCTGAAACAAGATGACAGTCTTGCTTGACCTTCCAGGACCACGTGTCACATCTCCATGCCACAAACAGGTTACACCAGGTATACCCAGAAGGGAGGTCAAATCCAAAAAAAACCCTGTTTTTTCTGCTCCCACGAGACAAAATGTGCTTCAGCACTCTTGGGTTTGGACAGTGGAAAACAAGAGACGTGAAAATGCCCTCTCCTGGCATCACTCTAAAGTGGAGCCTGAAACGGTGACTGGAGGGTCTCCGCTGCCCTCTTTACAGCTGGCAGCACTTGTTAGCAGTGCACAAGGTAACAACAGGTACCACTGTAGACGGCCCCAACCTCCTCCTTGAGCCCAAGATGGATATGAACAGCCCTACTGTGAGGTGCCTGAAGGGCTACGACCCCAGACCTTTCAGTGGGGAGAGGGGAGTTACTTGTCGCATTCGAATATCGCTTTTCCTTCTGAGAGTTCTGTGCCCATTTGATTTTATTAAAAAAAAATTAAATCCTTAACACGCTAGAAGGATTCAGCAAGGGTATCATTCTTCTCTGTTTTCAGCCTGTTTTGCTTGTGGGCTTGACAACAAGAATCTGTGACTGGCCTTTTTCACTGCATGATGGAAGGTGCGTGCTCTCCGCAGGCTCTACAATAGGATGCTTTCCAGAAACAGCAGCAGCAAATCTGAGAGCAAAAGGCCCTCAGGAAGATGAGTAATGCAGAGAGTGAAGGGAGGGATTTCTGTGGCACAGGGCCCAAACTGCAACTCTTCATGAAGATCAATCAGGTTTGGATGCTACTGAGCCTGAATGGAGAATGCCTCCGTGTATGAAAAAAGCGCCCACCCATCACTCATCGCTGTCCCTCGGGAGCTAACTCGGTCATCAGGCTGTCCAGTGTCTCTGCTGTAGAATTTGGTGTCAAACCACATCAGCCTGAAAACTGTATTTCTCTAGGCTAGCACTGACATTCATAGTTCAGAAGAAAGACTGCAGGCCTGATTCTTCCTCATTTTATGCCACAGCAGTTCCACAGAAGTCAGTGGAGCCACAGCAGCGCATACCCAGAAGGGGTCCGGCTCAGCAGTCGGGAAGTGCCAGGCTCTCTCCTAGACAGCTTCTTGGGAAGAGAAGCTCCTGCAGGGCTTGTGCTCCCACCACGTGAGCAACAACAGTGCTTCTAAGAGCCTGCGCACGGGATTTTTGAAAGGGAAAGATTCAGTTCTGCGGGAAGTATAAGCCCAGTATGAGCACTTCATGTGGATATCCCATGCAGAAAAAAATACGACTGGCAGGGCACTGATTTACTTTAGATCATAACATTGCTCCATAGCCACTGCATTTTGGTTGTGTTGTAGCCTCTTCAAATGGCATGTTCTGGAAATCATTTCCAGCACTGCTTTTCATGTTAATATTTTGAATTATTAATCTAAGTACTTTGAAATCAACCCTGCTGTTGATTTCACTCTTGACCAGGTGACCTCCAGAGGTCCTTTCCAACCTATAGTTTTCTCTGAATTTAAGATTCCGAGATTATTTACTTCTGGTGCTGCTTATTCTGCCAAGGGTCTGTTTCAAACCAGACTCTGGTCAAGCTCTCCCTGCCGTAACCCTCTTACCACAAAGCGCTGACTTTCTAGTTACTAACAGACTACTGACTAGAGTGCATCACTGCAAGATTATTTCTAGCCCCACTCATCTACACCAAATCTGCTTCCAAACCTGCTTTTACCTTTTACACTTCTTTGTGTATGGGAGTCCCTTGTAATTTCTCCTTACTTAGACATTCCTTACACCTGAGAAGCAACTGGGATTTTGCACACTGCCCTCATCCATTTCCCCAGTGCTTCCATATGGCGTTAACACCTCACCATTGCTGTTATCTCATGGTAAATAAGGAGGGCCTGATAGCAGCCAGAACACCGAAGCAAACCTCATTTTGTTTTGTTTTTTAATTAAAAATAAATACACTTACACACTGGTATGGCCAGATACGTGGTGATGCCTCCCTCTGCTCCACGTATATGTAGAGCCTGTGTAAGCAGCATTGTTTCCCAGGAAAAGCCGTTCTAAGCCCCAAACCGACACACCCTGTTCCTCTCTGGATACAGCACTCAAACGCAGACAAATTACAAATGTGAACATGCTACATCATTTATGTTTCTCTTGGCGCTTCCAAAGATTTTTTACATGGCATGCCAAAAGTGCTTCTGTCGGTCAGTATCCAGCTCCTCACCACCACGGCAAATGTCAAAGTGATAGACCAGGCACAGATTTATTGGGTGAGGATGGCAGGAGCAAGGGACTAGGACAGGCTTCACCCCCTCCACTAGTACCAGCTGCCTGGCCCACATTTCTCCAGTTACTCACCTGTCCTCTCACCTCTACCACCAATATTCATTTCAGCGCTGCACACCCTGGTGCTCTCCAAACGAGCTGCCTCTGCCTGGTGGCACTGCTGGAGCAAACCAGTTCATTTGAGCTGGTAAGCCTGTCAGTCACTATTTAAAAGACGTTCCAGTTTTGCAGTATATAAATTAACCTTGACACCTACTGCAGCAGTACCTTTACTTTTCCTGCACATCCAGCTGCACTTGATGGGAGTTAATAACTGCAGGCAGCAAGTGAAGGACACTGCTTTCAGGAAAAATCGTGAGGAAGAGCTTTCAGGGGATATGATGATGTTCCTCGCAGTGCACAATTTTGAAATTAGCTGGAAGTCAAATACCCCAAAACATTTACTTGTGTATCCCTTTGATCTTTTGTGCTCAGCCCTGTTGCTTGTTGGACGTGGCATCTTTACTTCTGCTGCTTGCTTTGCGCAGGAGTTGTATTTCAAGGCATCAGAGTGCTGAGGGATATTAGTAGAAGGTAGCATTTGTGTGGCCCTTATCCTAATTAGCTGTGTTTCCACATGTCCTTTAATTCACCCAACTAATCCTAGTGATAGCGTGACCTTTATCTTTCACCTCCTTTATCACACTCAGCAAATGAACTAGTTCCCATAGCCTAGGCCAACCATTACAAATAATCAGCCAGGACTGAACTCTATAGCTTTTGTCTGCAAAACCAAAATACCTTTGCTTTGCCAAATTCAAAGCAGAGCTACAAGCTAGGAATCAGCTTGCAATGCATTTGTAGCAAATATTTTATGCAAATTATGGCATTTTTTTAAAATTAAATATTTCTTCAGATATTCATCTGTTATTCCAGACTTTGACTAACCTGACTATCAAATAATATTCTGCAAATATTTGCCACAAATCATCGCATTATGTTTGAATGCATTCTAATATAAAAGCAAGCTGGAAGAAAGCAGCCATGTCACAACTGGAGACATCACTTGTGTTTGGACTGTGCAACCAAATCTGGCCCACGGGAAAAAGATACAGCATCAGGTCAGGAGACTCTCCCCTATCTTACTTTGGTGCACACACAGCCTAGGTGGTATCTGCAAACAAACAGGGCAGTATCAAGCACAAGAAAGGAAGGTTTCTGTGCTTAAGCCCTGAGCATATCTCCTGTGCGGAAAGAAAGCCAAAAAGGCAGAAAACTCAGCAATCTGCAACTTGGGCATTGTCTGGTTCACCTGGAAGAGTGGAGCCCAGACCTCTCCTCGGGGTAAGGTGCATCATCTGCTAAGGAGACAGTCAAAAGCCATCACAACAGCAATGTGAGATGCCAAGATACGCAACCAGACCACAGGCATCCCCTTGCTGTATACGGGATATAGAGTCACCAGGAGCTGCCCTGCACCTGAGCAGAGGCGTCCTGGGCTCGCCACCAGCAGGCTTTGGAGAGCAGCCACAGATGCAGGCTGCCTTCCCCCACAAGAACTAATCCAGCCTGGAGAGTGCTCCCTTAGTGGGGGGCAGACCCGGGGCTAGGCTCACCTCTGCAGATGCTTGTTTCTGCCCCATCGGCTACATATATGCTAGAGTTTTCCCCATAACACCAAAAGTTTATTTTATTGGTCTAAGCAAACTAAAAGAACAAAACCAAAAAACAAACCAACCAAAAACTCAAGGGCACCCTTCTCCACATTTGCACAACAAACTCGGCGACTCACAGTGGCACTAAACAAGATGGTGTCAATAGGACCAAAGCACTCAGAGACCGGTGACCCATGTCAGCAGCTACTAGCCTGCCTGGCATGGCCTCCGAAACAGGCATCCCCCTGCTCCTGCACAGCCCAGCTGCAAACAAGGTCCATTGTGTCTTTCCAGTGACCCATTCTGTTTGCTGAAAGCAGAAACGGGGCCAGTAGCTTTCCTGTTGGCATCCCAGCCCATTTTTCGGCTGCGTGCCTCGTTCTCCCCTCCTCCCCCCAGCCGACCAGCTCGCTTAAACAGCCAACAGCATTCGTTTGGATTTATCGTGCAGCTATGGCCCGAGTCCAGACCCGAGCTGGCAGGATCAGTGGAGGACCAGCATCGTCCTATTCAGCTACACACAACCTACTTGTCATCCTTTTGGAAACCAGTGACTCAGACGTAACTTTATTGCGACCTGGCAGCTGGTGGGACCGGGTGAGATGTACAAAGAGAATAATGCCGGCACCCACCGAGCCCCGGAGCGCGGAGCAGAAAGCCTGCCTGCAACCCTCATTCAAGCCCTGGCATAATTAAAACAACATTACATTCTTAGTGGCGGATTTTCACCTTCTGTAAACCCAGACTTTCTGCGAGTGTTTTGTTTTACCAATTTACTATGTCTGAAAGTCAATGGATTGTAAAACAGAAGAGCAAGTTCTCTTCCTTTCTTTTGTGCTACTGCTATAAGCAAAACCACTGGAGCCTACCATATGCACCTGGGGCTGTGCATATGGTGAATGCTTGACTATAGCCTTGCCAGCTACCAGGGAGACAGCAAATCAAAGTAAGGGTTTACCCTTTTGCAAGGCTCCAGACAAGATCTTTTTTTCAGATGCTATATCCAAAGGGGGCAAGTGAGAGAAATCTTACATTTATTACAGGCAATCTTTCCCTCTTAGGTTGTGGTTTCAGAGGAGAGCTGGGCAGCCCCATAGGCTCCCTGCGCTACCACAGTCTCTCCTCCTTGCCCGCTGCCTGCTCCCACCCGCTGCATGCCCTTCCAGTCCTGCTGATACAGCTGGTTCTGCAGGCTTGTTGAGCCTGGACCAAGGAACTCATCTGGGTGGATAAAGGGGAAAAAAGAAAATAGTGAGTCACCCTAAGCAGAAAGCAATTGCAGCCTGTTTGCCTCCACGCAGCAGTGTTTTGTTCAGGGCACCTGCTCCGTCCCAAAGAGCCACCCCTCACATAAACACTACAACATCCCTGTAATGCCCCGCAGAGAGCATGTCCTTCTGGTAGCTTTGCATATGCTCTAGCTAGAAATCCAACGCCTCTATTTTCTCCGTTACCAAAGATCCAACCAGTACCAAACTACAATACCTATGTTTCTCCATAAATACAGATTTTAGCCCTGCCTCAACACTGCAGATACAAATAGAAGAGGGCAAGAGGAAACATTTTCAGGGCAGTTGCAGGGGAGAAACTAAACACATCTCCCTCCTTTTCCCTTCCCGGGATGCAAGACGATGCTGTTACTCCATCCCCAGACCTATTTACGTGAGTGTGCAGCCAACGCATGCCCCATCCACCTGAGGCAATGCCCACTCCCGGCCCAGGCAACTCCAGCAGCTGATCCCCCTTCTCCTCACATCGCTGCTCACTGTCCTAACCCATCCCCCAGCTTCAATTTTTGTCTGCTCTTCTAGAGAGAATAGCTCCTGCGGTTGTCTCAGCAGCTGCTCTTCACTTTCCCAAGTAGCAGCAGAGCTAAATTGACCTAATTCCTGCTTGTTTCCCTGCCACCCACAGAATCTGAAATAGCAGCAGTGAAAACTGCCAAGGCGCTTGTCAGCGGCCGCTCTGCCGCAGCGCGGGACCGGCTCACGTTCGCTCCATTTTGTGCAGGTCCCACAAGGGTTAGAAAGTTTTTAGACTGCAAGTTTCGAAACCTGCAAAAGCGACGGACAATTATTGCAGACAGCTCCTTAGGCAGCCTCAAGGACAAGTGGATTTTTTGTACCCTACGGCACATCCTCGGCAGCGTTCTTTATACTGCAAGCATCAGATATATCTATTTGTAAAAATCCATGGATAAGTCTCCCAGCTGCTGTCTCACCTCCTTTTCAGACGTAGTTTGGATTTGCAGTCAGGTTTGGACTATTAGGCTGATTTTATTTTTTTCTTTTAATGAAAGCTGGGTCAGTCTTGATCATAACTTCAGCAAGAACAGGACTTAAACTTGTATATGTATTCTGCAGTGAAATTAGCTGTCACCTGCCAAGCAATCTGAGACCTGTTACTGCTTCATCAGGAGCAACCTCCCTTTGCTGAAGTCCACAGTCTGATATAAAAAAAATCATATAAAAAATTGTTCTTTCCCTCTCATGGGAACACACTGTCACAGCCCAACTGGCACAACTGCCCCCAAAATTTAACAGGCTACAAAGCGAGCAGGAGTGGGAACATTTATGTTAATTAGTGTGTGGAGAGGGAGCCAAAGATATGTTAAGATCTGATACGGCATATGGGATCCAATAGCATGTCATTAGAGGTAGAAAGCAACCCTTCACAATGTAGCTTTTCAGCTGCTTATTAAGGCTTTCTGTTCAAACTTTTAAGTGCACGGCTGAAATTTTCCATGGCATAATTGCTACTATTCTGGTAATTAAAGCTTGCTATGATGCAGAGACACAAGGGCATTTCCTAACTTCTGAGTGTGTGCCTCTGCAACCTTACTCAATTTTTTTTCTAGTAGCAGCTGAAGGAGGAGGAAGGCTTAAGTTTCTAAGCCTGAACACGAACGAGGTTGGCATTCAAGTTCTCCCAAACTTGACGGGCACCAGCCTGTATCAGATAGGAACGTAAACTTTACCAGAACATATTTTCTGTCCTTGCATCTGTGCTGGGCTTTTATTGCTCTTGAGACTCAGGGCAGTCTCAAATTTAAGTAGAACTCCTATGTCAGTCAGACAAGAGACATCACAAAAAATAACGGTGGCCAAGCACTTTCCAAATAATCCTCCTTCCCATACCTTTGGCAAGGGGAGCTGTTACCAGTAGAAAAAGGCTCATAACTTATCATAATAGGAAACATCCTTTCGGAGTCAAATTGAATCAAACAACACACTGTGCAGCATTACCTAGGCCTGCAAATATTTGCAGGATAGTGAGAAGGCTTCGTTCTAACTAAACCTTGAGTCGCTCAGATTTCAATATTAATTGAAGCTTCTGCAGGTATCTTGCCCACTTCCCTATCCCAGACCTCATCAGCACGGTGACCAACGAATGTCATTCACTTAAAGCTTGCCAAAGCTTCAAGTAAGAAATTCTGGCACTGCTTAGACTCTTAGGAAACCTCAGAGCCAAACAGCCTGCGTAATAGCTATGAAAATTGTATTATTAGCTTCTAAACAGAAGCAGCATGACACTCTGCAAAGGAAATACACAGGCTGTCAGAAGCACTGAGAGAAGATGTCGGCTACAAATTAATGGCTATTTAAACATATTATTTGTTCCAAAGTGTTAAAAATGAGATTTTTAGCTCTGATGGCAGAAAAGGTGGAGGTGTGTCAAGTCCCACATCGTCATGCCATCTCTCCCAGCTGCTGCTGCCAGCATTTCAAAGCTGTTGATTGGTACCATTTAGAGACTCCCATGGGGAATGGAAGCCTCAAGAGAAACAAAAAGAGGTTTTACTCCTTCCCCTTGGTTTAGTTGAGGCAGAGACATTCCACTTTTGGCTCTGCTGACAAACACACACAAGAAATGAAGGCAGAGGAACAGAGATCGACTTAAGTTAGCACAGATGGACAACTTGGACACAAATCTAGCTGATGGACTCCTATTCATTGAGAAACTGAATTTACAACCAGTTAACTATGTGTTGGCTCAACTAAGCAGTACAATGTGGCTTCTACATCCTAAACTCAGGGTACCGCAGATTTCCGAAGAGCACTGTGAAAGAAGAAAAGCCCTCGCAATCTGAAAGTTTTACTGCTCTTCCCATTTTGCCCATTTAAAATTTACCACCTCGAAGAAGCAGAACCTCTGATATGAAACAGCCCGGGAAAATGAACTGGGAAAGCTAAATGCCAAGCCAGCGAAAGACAGAAATCTCTACGTTTTCTGAAAGAGGCACTGTCTTAGCTACCATGCCAGCTCTTTTTTGTGGGGTGGGTATGTGTGGGGAGGTGTGTGCTAACCATCGCTATTGTAGATGGAATTAATCCCATATGTGCTGCCACTGAAGATATTTGGGGACTAGAGGCTGGTACTGCTAAGTGGAAATACTACTGAAATTTCTTCACAGCAGTTGCAAAGAAAGAGAGCAAGTGTGGCACACACCGGTACCACAGTGCCCACAGGTGAAGAAGGGACCACTGATTTTAATCTATTTGAAGAGCTATCTATCTGTTGAATCTACTGCAAACATATTGATGGGGGCCTGTAGGTCCAAGGTAAATAACTTGCCACACCCAGCCACAAGAGTGGGTTGGCATAGTCAGTGCTTGGCATAGCATGAAATACTCGTATTTCACGTTAGCATTTCTTGAAAAATCTTCCTGCAGGTCCCTGAGCCTTGGAAGATGGGGGTGGGAGCGCTCAAGGAGGTGGGACATGCAGAGCTTCAGAGGAGTTAGGCTCGCTTCAGAGCATCCTACCACCTGTCTCTCATCACAGCCACAGCTCGGGTGCCTGCAAGACCAGGCTACCAAGGACGCAGACCTGAGACTTCGCTGGTCCTGGCTCCCATGTGCCTGCTGGCTAGGCGGGGAGCTGGCAGGGAACGAGGCAGGTTTCAGATCCTGCACTGCAGAGAAAGTTTGCTCGGGAAGCTGCCTGGTGTCTTGTCAAAATTGCGTTGTAACCAACTCAGTTTCACAGACTTGTCTGATTGCAAGTTGGCATTGTCTGATGGAAAAAATGCTGTATCAGAATATGCCCAACCAACATGTCTGAATATAAAATGATGAAGGACTTTCCCTGAGTCCACTGTGTTCTGGGGCAGGCTATCTGCAAAGTCTGGGCTACTCCACATATTTCTCAGTGATCTTTTAAGTCTGAAATCCAATGACAACTTCAAAATACCAGCTTTTTAAAGCCATTTCTGTCTAGAGATCTAGCACCAACCTTTAGTACTTATGGCACAGCTCCTTTATCTGGTCAAAACCACTAAAACACCACAATATTGGTGCACCCCTGATTACATCGACACTATCAGCATTTGAAAACAACACCCCCCCCCCAAAAAAAAAAGAGTACCATATGAACTCAATATGCTATCCAATGCGAAACAGCAGCAATCCTAGCCTAGTTACTTACTCATTTCTCTTGTCAGTGAATTATATCTTTCCACAAAGTTGCACAAACGTCTCACATCAATCTCAGACTCTCGCTAATTGTCAGTCCATGCAGAACTTGGGTGCTGGGAATAACTGAGCTGATGAAAGGATGCAGTGGTCTGAAGTATAAAAGAAGAGGGCCCGGGGATGAAAGGGGAGACAAACGCAGGCAGCCTGCACTGGCAAGCACTCCAGCAAGAAATCACACTGTGGAAGTTAGAAGGGGAGTTTAAATTAGAGGAGGTACTGTTATTCTTAAGGTTTGTAATCAAAAGCCTGTGGTTCCAATTAGGAGAGCAGAGATGCCTGGCCAACATGCTATTACCAGCTTTTTGGCAGGCAAAGCCATTTACAACAACCAGGCTGCGTCTCCTGCACTAAAGTATTTGTTTTTACATTCAAGCCTTCTCAGACTCTATAGCTCTTGGAACAGACTCCAGCCACACTTGTAGAGGGCAAAGTCCATATCAGATAGATCATCAAGCAAAACAAAGTGTTATTACTTTCTCAAAGCCGCCATTCAGTCACACCCCTTATGTTATTTCTGTGAAAATGAGGGAGTGATTTCAATTATTATATACGGAAAGAAAAAGAGACTGAAAATAGGAGATGAGTTGTTGGTTTGTTTTTTTTTTAACCTTCAAGGCTGAAGTTCATAGTAAAGCTCCCCAGAATAACGCAAAGCATCTTCCTTTTGATTGTGCTCTTCTACCTGCCGACCTTTGGAACATGTCTGGGAGCACCGCAGTGCTGTGCAGGTTGTTGAGTGTCAGAGGTGTTTGGTTATACTGGAGCAGAAACAAGGAAAGGGAGGGATATTCACGAAGACTAGCATTTGCCTAGAGAGAACTGGGGCTCCTAAAGTCAGGCTCCTGCTCTGAGTCAGCCACAGGAACACCTCTTCTCTCTCTCTTTCGCTTTCCATCTCGCTGTGTCTTGATCTTCAGTGACTTGAGTCCCTTGGGTGACCGGTGGGTAGCCCTTTCGAGTTTCACTCTTCCACACGGTCTCAGCCCAATGCAAAACTGCTTGTGTTCAGCAGAAAATGTCCTCCACTTTTTCTTTCATGCTTATTTAAAGCTCCACTTCATTATATTTACTGGTATTCTGACTTTAATAAATAATAATCGTATGCTTCTTGGAGGCTCTAGGCATCTTAACGCATAATTAATCACACAACCAAACCCCATGAGCCTTCAAATCATCATTAGAAAGAAAATCTTCCAGCCAACCACCTTCAAAAAAAAAAAGGAGAGCCTTTCTCTCCCTTAATTGGTCTGGGAAGCACAGCCACAGTTCTCTCGAACGGGTGTGTTCTGTACCATACCCGCAGATCTGGGCTCAGACCAAACCAGGGAAATAAATTCCAGAGATGCAGAGCCCCCACAGAGGCACGTCCTGCCAGCACCCGTCTCTCTCTGCAGCACAGTCTGTCAGGTTGAAGTGACCACGAGAAAGAAGAGGGAGAGAAAAAAAGGGAGCATCCTTTCTCCTCAAGTCAAGTAACAATAAATATGGAAAGTGATACTTCAGGGATAAAACACTACACGTGGACAGGGCAACTTCACAAAGCTGCTGTTAACCGATGCGCACTTCTCCTAAAGGTGGAAGTGTAAGAGTAAGGCTTCAGAAGTGCTTTAACTCTTTTTCCACCCAACACCTCCTTAAATCTGGGAAGTTTAACTCAATCTGATTTCCTCTACAGTAAACATCAGCCTTGACTATAGCTGGAGAGTCAGCATGTATCCCTAACAACAGCAGAAGGTTGCTTCTGGTATACACAGTAATATTAATCATACTCTAACCTAAATGAGCACCAGGGCCACAGTCTGAGGGTTTTCTCCTCCCTCGGCAGAGCTCCAGGTTAGCTCTGTCCCTGTGTACTGTGGTAGCTGGGGACTCAGGCAGAGCCTGGAGAACTTGAACCTCTCTGCCGGCCCCAATAAGCAAAGAGAAAGTCCAACCGCCTGGGAGCAGCAGCGTAATGTCTCCAGCGGCCGTGGAGCACATGGCCGGCCGCCCCCGCTGCACCGCCCGTCTGCCCCCCCTGGGCCCAGCCACAGCCACTGGTGGTCCCCATAACACAGACGTGTTGCAACGATCTGCAAGCTCTGGTTTTCCCAGTTAGTGACTCCGCAGCACCCTCCCAGCTCACTTCATTCACCCGTGGTCCTTGCCATTGACATGACCCCATCACAGGGCTAACCCCCGCACATTCCTAGCAAGTAAGAGTAGATAACTTAAAAGACAGCTTATTTCCTTCATATTATTTAAATTCCCCTTCAGTTTTCACTTCTGCTGCACAATGAAGTAAGGTCTAATACGTAATGGATTACCGGCAGGGCAGAAGGAGCAAATAGCTAACTTACTTTAGATGGAGAACGCAATAAAAAAAGTGCAGCCTACTGTATTGTGCCCATGAACTTTATCCTTCTGACTAACATACAGTGTCCAAGAAAAATTTCCTGCTCCGAGAGTCTGCGACCTGGGACTGGAGCCCAAAGACTCCCAAGAAGCTCCAGCAGCCAGTAACCAGCTGCGTGTCCCGAGGGAATGGCTAACCTGGCAATGGTTTCCCTTACACTAAATCCTTATTGCTTTAACTTGGTTGCCTGGAAGTGGCTTGAATAGAAGAAAAGGGAATGCTGCTCTGATCAAGTGACTCACAGAAAGAGGGAGTCTTAAGATACTCTTTGGAAAGGATTTCAAAGCTGAGCATATTGTTCCAGGAAATGTTTACAGACTGGAAAAGAGGAAGTTGTGACTTTCATTGGCTTGTTCTGTTGCAGCACGGCATGTTTACCAAAAATCCACAAAGAGAGGGAAAAGAAAAGCTCCCTTCTGAAGAAGAGCTGGGCAGGAGGCAAAAGGAGTGCAGCTCTGCCAGTGGGAACTCTGCTTTAAAGAACCAGCCAAGAGGAGAAAATGAACTCTGTCCTGGCTCTGCAAGGCACGCTTATACCTCAGCCACACAAACGTCTCAAAAAGAACAAAACCCAGAGTAAATCAGAAGAGGACAGAGCATGAGGAGTATACTCTCACTGCACTTTTTAGGGCCATGCCTGCCACATACTACTCGCTTTACAGACACCAAAGAAGACAGCGCTCCTCCCTGGAGATGTTAGCGGTGTCTGGGAGATGCAGCAGTTAGAGGGAAACTATATTTGGATTTGCGATGGGTTTTTTTTTGTTTTTACAGATCGAACACATTCACAACAACCAATAGACAAAGCAGGACTTTATAGATGCTCCTGAGGAAGAGGTCAAGAAAATCATGTCATGTTTTAGGTCAGTGGCTCCTAATTTTTTTACAGCTGAGACTCCTTTGAGACAATGGGCAGTGACCTGTGCCTTTCTGTTTAGTCCTTCAACTGCTGCATTTTGTCCTGAGCCAGTGTCATTTCATTTCCCTAATCCGCTCGGGATGTCTCCTCCCGTCCCCTACCAAGAGGCTGCAAGATCCTCCTTTTGCTGCCACTGGGTTTTTGGCAGCAACATTGCCCCAGAGGCAGAACTCATGCTCCTCTCTGACCTCGCAGAGGTGCCAGGTTCCAGGGCTGTGAGACAGCCGCACTTGAGCTGCTCCTCACTCTGACCAAGCTCTTGCCTCTCCAAAGAAGTGTCGTCCTCCCACCAGAAAGAGCTGCAAGAACAGAGGCCTCTGGAGGACCCGTGTGAAAACAGCCCAGCAGAAAGTAAGGGCTGAGAGAACAGGTGCGTGTCCCTCCTGCTCTGAAGCCTCACAGCATCTCCTCTTCTTCCCCCCACCCTATAACCCTGGCTCCAAAAAGGACAGGAGCACTTTCAAATAGTCCCCAGAGCTTGTTGGGAGGGAAGAGGGCAATGAAAACAAAGGCTTATCATAGGTCATGAGAGCAGAGATCAACCCAATTCCCATCACAGGTGAAATGATGTTCATTTAGAATGACAAAAAGTCAAAGAGCCTGATCCAGAAGGGGTGAAAGAAAGTTTGGAAAGAAGGTGAGCATTTTACTCCTAGAGATGTGTGCCGGAAGACAACAGGAGATGCAAAAGTCTTAGCTCTTTTTGCAAACCATAAATATTCATTTTCTTGCACTGCAGGAAGCCTAATGAGGGGTAAAAAAAAGGTACTTTGTTCTGCAAACCATTTTTTTAAGAAACAGAAGTCCCTCAGATGTCAACACTACTCTAACCTGTGGAGCCCTAAGTCGACTAGCTTTTACTTGGGAAATGAAGGGTCCCTGCAGTTCAGTGACTTAGACATTTTGAAATCCTAACCTATTTGACAAGATATTAGTCAAAAAGCAGTGCCAGAATGTGTGAATTAATAGGACCCATATGTAACTGCTTAATAGTAACCACTCGCTTAATCCTGTGTAGCTAAATGGTGTAACAAAAGAATTAGCCAGTGACATCCACTTAGGAAATATGATCCAATCGATACTATGATTTCTTTTTAACTGCTGAACTGGTTTTGACACGTATAAAAATGTGGTTTCAATCAGACCAAATTGCACCACAAAAAAGCCTTGTAAAGAAGCCCAGACCTGCGGGCTTTAAACAACGCACTGAAGTGAAGAACATTCACAATGGGATTGAGACTGTGAGCATGGGGGGGAGGAAATAAGTGGTCCCTCAGTCATTATTAGCAGCCATGTGATCACACAGACCTTTCATCTTACATTATCAATCTCCCTTAGTGCTGGACTTACAATAAAATATGTAGTGCCGGGCAGAGCTGTAACAGGAGGAACAGTCAAATTCCCCTTGCTTTTCTCCTCCTGATTGCCCTCATTTACATTAACTCCTCAGCAAACAGTAATAGCTAATGGAGCAAGACTGTTACAGTCCTGGTTCAGTGACGTTGGCTAACTGGGAACACCAAAAAGATACTCAGAAACACAGACCAAAATGATAGCAACTGACACTTTAGCCTTATTTTTAAAAAAAATGAAAAAATAAATAAGAATATAACCCCCCCCAGACTAAAATATCCCCCACACCAGGGCCACTGCAGTGTAATATTTTTATGAAGAAACCCCACTGACCACAGCTGATCTGATTTTCTGTATGTCCAAACGGGAACTGAATGAAGCTTCCTCCTGGCGATGGTCTCAATCCAAGCCCTCGACCCACGAAGCACTGTAATTGTCTTGGCTCAGGCAAGACACAGCCCCTAAACAGCGTCCCACCTGCAGTTTTAAGATGGTGTTTCATTAAACTGGATTATCTTTGTGCAAAAGGTACAGATTAGCTCCCGGGCTAGCTCATATTCATAAGTACACACGAGTACCAATGAAGCCAATCGGGTTTCATTCCATGCAGGGATCAACGGCAAAGCTAACTGAGCCTTCACAGACCGACCAAGAGTAATGCATCTCCTGTGCATAGAAAAGTCAAAGAGGAAAAACAGGGCCAGAAAGAGCACACACACTGAGCAGTATGTCGGGGGGGGGGGTGTCCATCCCCGTATTTGTACACCTGCATGCCTACCCTCTGACTGCGCTTGCACACAACAGAGAACAAATACGGCTATGAGCTCTGCACACATACAAAGTGCTTAAAAATTGTAAAGGCTACGGCAGTCCATGGGAAACGGGGCCACTTCAGTTTTAGAGCTGAACATATCATAATGACCTCAAGAAATAGGCTGCCACATTTCCTCAAACAGGTTAGTACTTGTTTTACCGCTTCTAGCGTAGCTGCTGTTCCCCCTAGAGCTGCCCCGACGGGTGCTGAGCCCAACACCTGCAGCCTTTGCAGGAAGCCGGCCCCACGCCGTCCTCAGGGTGCAGCTGCGTCGCAGTCACTGCCTTGTCACACGTATGCCTCAGCAAGATTTATGCTAACTAGGCTTGGGTCCTCGTAATACTCTGGTCATAGCATCAGGGTGCTCAAGTGAAGCTGCCTGCTGCGGCATTTGGCCAGCCTTTTCAGGCTGTTTTGCAGGCTGCAAAACTGGGGTTGTGGCGGGCAGACAGCTATTGATACCAATACAGCTAAAGACTTGGCTGTATTTCAGTATAGTCCCAGCAGACTATGCAGACCACCGGTGGTGTGGTCCTCTTCCTCCATCCAAGTTACAAGGTGAAGCAGTTAGCACTCAGCTACTCAGCCTACCAAACATTAACTTTCCCAAACCATGTCAGGATCCAAAAAGTTTTGTTAAAAAAATAACAAACTGCTGCTTTTAAAAAGCTTTGAGTTTCTTGGCTGTTTCCTTTCAAAGGTCATACAGAGCAGGTTTTAAGATTCAAAGAACTGTTCTCCTTTTGGGACACTGCCTACTAGTTTCACAGCTGAGGGAGGATGGATAGACATGAGTGGGCTTCTTTGACTTGCTTTCTGAAATAAATATTCGTTCCCACATATGTAAGTCAAACATTAACAGTAATGCTTTACTCTAGGAGCCCATAACAACATGAAAGGTGAATGTGCATATTTAGAAGAGTCAGCTTTTAGAAAAAGACAAATAAGGCGATGCCAGCACTCTCTCAGAGAGGCCTTCACCCCTTTGTGAAAAAGAAGTCCCAGGTCAGCCACTCCTGTACTATTTAGGAGCAAAGAATAATTTCTTTGTTGCTTTCATCTGTTTCTTTAGTTATATTGTTCTTTATTCATATGCCCCTCATTGGCCGTGTCAAGATGGCAAGCTGTCCTGAGAAGAAGGACATCATGCCAGTTAGGATAACAAAGCTTTCACCAGAGAAAGGATGTTCACAGACATAAGCACAGTCCAAATCCAGCCCCCTCTCTCCAGAAAAAAAAAAGCAGGAGAATCGATGTTCAATAAGTGATTTTTGCCCTAACAGTCAAATGTTTCCTCCATGCTCATGAACTGCCTAGCACAAAGCTGAAGAATCCCCACAGCTCACGTGGGAGGAAAGGACGGGGCTGGGGCACATCTCCTCCTCTGCAGGTGCAACCTCATACAAAGGGGAGAGAGGAAAGAGGTTCTGCAGCTGGATGTGCCACACCAGCTGCTGAGACCAAGAATGCTGCACCGTATCAGCTTCACGGAGCAAAGCCAACATATTAATAGCTAGAGAGAAAAAAATCCCAGTCAAATGTTTGCCAAAGCTCTTATAAGAAGTAGGATCTGTTCCAACAAAGGTTATTCCACAACTAGCTCAGCCTAGGAGTAGACATAATCTGGTGAACTGCAACACTGCAAGGACAATCCCTCTGTTTCTGAGCATGGAGTTACTAAAGCTTCTGAAATGGCCCACTGGTGAACTGATACTGATGTTAACCCTGCAACAGCACAACAGCAATAAAAATAGAGCAGGAATATTAGTCACTATGCACAAAGGAGTACAAAAGGGTGAAGAGCTGATGGATTTATTCATATTTATTTTGGGTGAGATAAAAGCAAATGTAAATTTCAAGCATGGTCCTCAGCTGCATCTCATCACTCCTAACCTTACTCATTACAAAAATCCAAATATAGTGTACTGAGCTCAGGACTTGCATTTGCAATTCACTGGTCACTGCATTAAGATCCTAAGTGCTAGCAGAAACTCATGCATGGTTTTATTTACCAATTTACACATTTCGGTCATAGCATAATGCTCGGAAGAAAGGTCTTCATTTTTGTACAGTGGGCCACAATGTAGGGGGACATCTTCCCCTCTGCTCAAGAGAGTGCAGTGTACCACCAACAAATCCTGCAATAGTTTCCTTGAAAAAAGGCAAGCTATACATGCTTGGTACACCTTTAAATACTTGTTGACACAGCTCAGTTCTTGAATGGTCGTCTTCCCATGGATACATCTGCTTATGAGACAGGCCCTCTCCCATTGCCTTCAGCCACTTGTCATCCTACTGCAGTTACCAGACACTCTTCTTCCTCTTCCCTACTCCATCCTGAAAGCTAAGCAGCTCCCTCAATTGCTTCAGGCAAAAGTCAGCTGGTTTAGTTTAAATAACTTGGTGGTTCAAGCTAAGCCAGTCCCTCTAGATTTTAGTTCCTCTAAGACTTGTTCTACCCAAAGCTTCCATAATGGTTTGACTACTTCAGCTGGGGGTGTGATGTTGTACCTATAAAATTAAAGTGGCAGCACACATGTAGTTACACTGATATAAAATATTTCACAACAGTAATTTATTTCTACTTTGTGCTGTGTGTACCTGTAGCAGTGGAAACACCTTTGTGCTACCATTAGAACATCCATGTTCATCCCCTGTGAACCTCATGAGGTTCAACAAGGCCAAGTGCACGGTCCTGCACCTGGGTCGGGGAAACCCCCAGTATCAATACAGGCTGGGGGAGGAAGGGATTGAGAGCAGCCCTGC
>NW_008824940.1:1557450-1561170 GCF_000699105.1 Pygoscelis adeliae | reverse complement strand
GAAGAGGTTGCCCAGAGAGGTGGTGGATGCCCCATCCCTGGAAACATTCAAGGTCAGGTTGGATGGGGCTCTGCGCAACCTGATCGAGTTGATGTCCCTGCTCATTGCAGGGGGGGTAGACTAGATGACCTTTAAAAGGTCCCTTCCAACCCAAACTATTCTATGATTCTATGATTCTATATCAAAGAGATGATGCCGTTTTAAGACTCCTGCTTTCAAACCAACATAATGAAAGCACTTTGTAAAAAAACCAAAAACCAAAAAAACCCACACCCTGCAGTCTTGTCCAAATGTGGTCTGCCTCGGCCCTTTGTACTGGCTCCCGCTCTGTATTACAGTCCCTGTGTAACTCAGCAGCTTCTTAAAATGCTCTCCCATGCGCAGCTGCAGCTGTCACACAGCTGGCAAGGCAAAGACGGTGATGAGCACAGGCGGCGGGAGCCCTCACTTTGGTGGCCTCCAGCCCCTCCTCTGAAGCAGCAGGACCACAACCCCGGTGGGTTTTATTCAGTGCAGCCTGCCTTTCCCCCTTTCCCCCTTTCCCGTGTGCCGAGCAGGTGCACTTTCCACCCCCCAGCACAAACATGGGCAGCGTAAGAATGAAGGGGCAGAAAGCAGGGAAACTTTTCACCTAGGCTCTCACTATCACTTTAATAGGCGATGTATTTGGGGACACATGTGAGCACATGCTGTTTGGACCAAAGAGAAGCTGGTTGCTGTAAGCAGGGCGTGTGCACATTCGATAAAATGAGAGCAAACCCCTCTGTCAAGAGCAGTGCCGGAGACGCTTGCCTACCAGCCATCAGGAAAGCGTCTTGGAAGGACACACTTTAACAGGGTGAGAAGATACTAATGTGCCATTTCAATCCTGGCATCCCCACCACGGCTGCCAGAAAGGAGCTGCCAGATGGGACTGTGGGGAATGAGTACAAATTACAAATTTTTCTACTGATTATCCAGACAAGACCACCCATCCATTTCATCGGAGGCTTCACAGCCGATGCTAGTGACTTGGAAAGTAAGGTTATACATCCTAAGCCATCCAGCCTGGCTTTTAGATTTTATGGTTTTTAATTTCGATTCTCTTGATTAATCCTTCCATCTTCCTTTCCTGCTGTGCTGGAAACTGTAATATATCATGGGCAGAAAACAGAAGTGAGGGGGAGGGCAGGAAGGGAAAAAAAACAACAAAACTACAAAAGTGATCAGGTCGGCCAGAGCAGGCAACAACAAGAATATAAAATGTCAGCAGTAAAAGTAGAGGCCGAAGGGACTGGCAGAGCAGAAAAAAACAGCAGTGGGATCATAGCATCATAGAATCATAGAATAGTTTGGGTTGGAAGGGACCTCTAAAGGTCATCTAGTCCAACCCCCCTGCTGTGGGCAGGGACATCTTCAACTAGATCAGGTTGCTCAGAGCCCCCTCCAACCTGACCTGGAATGTTTCCAGGGATGGGGCATCCACCACCTCTCTGGGCAACCTCTTCCAGTGTTTCACCACCCTCAGTGTAAAAAATTTCTTTCTTATATCTAGATAGATGTAGGGGTTTTCAGCAGAAGATAATCTTTAAAACAACAAATCAGTTCAAGGCATTGTCATAAAGTACTCCTTTGTACAGAGGGTAACACAACCCTCCAAACATGGGTGGAGAATAACATCTTCGCTCAAGCTATAGCTATAGTTACCCACTAAGCTTTTCCACAAAGGACAGAAAGGGAAGCTGAAATGAACTGGCCAAATATTGGCAGTGAGTAGTAACTCCACCCTGCCTTTTAGCTATTGGCAAGGAAATGAAGGCCCAGCAGAATACAGCGGATTTTTATCAGAAACTATTTTTTCAATACATCTGTAATATTAAAAAAAGAATAGATTTAAATCTTATGGTGGTAGAGACCACATGATTAATCAAGCTGGTCACCTTTCAAGAAAATCCAGTAACCATATCCAGTAACTTTCTTAATTGCATATTAAGCCCAAGCTCCTGGAGTCAGGTGATTGAGTGGAAGCTAAGATTATCATTTTAGTGAGAGGAAAGGAAAAAAAGGAATTAAAAATTAAACCTTATAATTGTGGTGGAGAAGCATTTAGAGATGAGCAAAAGTTTCAAAGTAAAGAAGATTTTAAAATAAACAAAATGCATTACTATGTTTAAAATCTATTTGTTTTTTTAAAATAAACATCAGTGGTTTAAGACTAGACTTTGACTGTCTGGATGTTGCAACTCACTTCAAATAGAGAAATAGACTAATAAGGTCAAACACAATGAATCTGTTTCTCTGGACTTCTTGCCAGCTTGACATTTTGGAGCAACCCGCACCAGTCTTCAGTTTCAGTATTTGGACCCTCTGAATTAAAAGGAAACAGCAAGAACCAATGCCCTATCGACCACCCCTCTTTACAAACTCTCAGATAAGGGACCACTCTGAAACAAATATCTTCTGTGAATAGTCCAAAGAAGAGAAATGAGAAAGATGGGATGTCTAAAAAAATTACCTGAGAGTACAAAGTGAAAGAACTGGCATTGCTTAGTCTGCAGAAAACAGGGGATGTAGGACAAGTCTTCAAATTTATAAAGTCTGCCGTGGAGAAGAGAAAAGTCAATTTTCTATGTTCTTGATGAACAGGGCAATAAGTAACAGGCTTACATCACGGAGAAGAGAATTCCAGCTGGATACCTGGAGACACTTTCTAATGCTAAAAATAGTAAAGCCCTGGAACAGGCTGACCATGAAGTCTTCAATATCAGAGGCTTTTCAACATAGGTTAAACAAACACCTTCTGAGAATGACATTGGTACAGTTGATCTGCCTCAGGGCAAGGAAATGGACCGCATGATCCTTTGAGGTCCCCTCCAGCCTGAGCTGCCTATGATTGCATGAATTGTTTAGTAAACTAGAACTACTTACATCTTAGAAACTCTGTTTTACTCTGCAATATAATATGAAATAACCTCTGAAAACAAGTTAGTTTGTGGGAGAAATTTCCTTTGCAAATAATTCCTCTTCATAAAAAAAAGAGGAATTTTCTAGTTTCCTTCTTTAAACTGTAGCGACAATATTTACTCACTAGTCTCATTCCTGTAGCAAGGTGAAAGGCCTACAGAGGATTCCTTTTAATGAAAAGCTTAAAATGACTACTCTCTCCTTCCCTAATCTTTTGTCTGTTTTTTCAGATCACTTATGGACATCTTACTTGCTCTCCCCTCAGATGCTCTTCGTCCTCACAGCAGTTATACTACAAGGGAAATCTTCCCCTTAGTTTTATTTCCACCTCTCTGCTACACTATGATAGAAAAAATATGTCCCACTTGCATATGTAGCTGACTTTCCCCCCACCTCACACCTAAGGATTGATGAAGCCTCTCCCTAAAACACTCTCTCTAGATTTTGCTTGCATGGACATAAAGGAGTAAAATACAAGCAGATCATCCAGGCAGCGGTAAATGAGATTTCAGGATGGGAATATGCCACAAATTCATCCCACTTCCAAGGAGACAGTCAGGAAATGCTGCAATACTCAAGCCCAGAAAGTGATCTGCGATTGTGACTCAGTCTAGTACACAGGAGCGTTTGCCAAGAGTAGCATGAACTGATGACACGATGCAGCAAAACCCCTCAAAGTTGGCCAAGTCTCCCCTTACAGGATTACCCCTCTCCTCCCCAAAACCTGACAAATAAATGAACCTGAAAACTCCTCTCATTCATAAGTTCAGCCCAGCT
>NW_008824940.1:1552594-1557430 GCF_000699105.1 Pygoscelis adeliae | reverse complement strand
CTCTCTTCCACTGAGAAAGAAACGGAGGGCGCAGTGAATTCTCTCTACCACGACACACTGGCATAGGCAAGTTTTCTTCCCAGAAGTGCCACCTTTCCTTTGAACACACTTGCGATGAGCAGTAAGGGAGAGGATGCTCCTGGACAATGTGTCAGACCCACCTCTACTGTCTCAGGCGAAGTTCTCGTGGGATCAGGTAGTGACAGTGGTCGACAAGACTGCCATCAAAATGTGGGTGGCATAAAGAGCCAAGGGATCAAAAAGAAAGGACATTTGGAGAAAAATAATTGTTTAACATAAATAAGAAGAGAAGATGAGGAGCAAAAAGGTGAAGCTGTTGTATTCCCCGACAGAGATGTGAAATGGCAAATGCCAGCACCTTCACATGTTCATAACAAATCTTCGTCTGGGAGCAAATAGTTTGAAAGAGAGTACTTAGAGGTTACAAAAATATGGTATGATGCGTGAGGGATTATAAAAGCAGGAGATCTCCCAGGCATCCATGCTACCTCCCAACCAGTCAGGATTATTTCCCACTGTTCATCAGTAATGCGTTGCACTTACAACAAAAAAATTGTTTTGAATACAGTTATCTTTATTGTAGGACTCCTGAATAGCTAGGCTCGCAGGGGAACGTCTGATACCTGTGAGGCAGTTGCTGCTCTTTGGAGGACAGTGCATTTCAGACAAATGGCCTTTGAGGGAATATTGAAACAACAGACCTGAAACAGCTCTATTGTGTCAAAGGCACCACACTGACCAGATAAACCTTAATGTTTTCAAAGAAATCATTGTATTCTTAGGTTGTTGAAGCATGCACTAAAAGTTTTCTGAACAGGGTGTGCCCTTTTTGGCTCTACAACTTTTAGAGAGCCCCAAGGAAGGTCTCATGCCTTTCATTTATATTTTTGTAGCTTTCTGATTAAAATACATGCCTGACCTAGGGAAGCAACTAAAAAAAGCTTTCCCAATTAATGTCACCTGCTAGATCAGCAGGCATTACAGGTTATCAAATATTAAAAACAACCTTTTAGAAATGCAGAGTTGGCCTTATTAACCCTAGAGAATGGAAGAATGCGTGGGTGAAAAGATTACTTCAGTGAAATAAGGGGAGCTTGGCTTTAACTTCAAGTGATTTTCCCTGAAGCATTTCACCTCAGCATCCTTCCTCCACTGGACAGGTACAGCACTGGCAAAGGTCACTGCTCTACCTCTTGAATTGTTTCAGCCTTTTTTTTTGCAGGCACTGCCTCTTGCAGTGAGACTGGTGGAGACAGAGGATGCAGAAGGGTGCTGCCAAGCTAATAACTAACTTTGGCGGCAGTCAGTGCAGTCACATAGGAAGGAGAAATGCAGCTTCGCGGTCTGTTTTGCTGTTCTCCCATGTCCCTAGGTCTAGCTTATTACCAATCCCTCTGGGTTCTCCCTTTATGAAAAACTTCAAGCAGTTTTTCATGTCATCCTCACGCACAATAGCAAAATGCTACAAGTTGCACAATATGGGAAAGCTAAAACAAGCCTCCTCTCTTCCTTACCCTTTTCAGCAGCTTTGCTGTCTGCAGAATGGGGGGGAAGGTGGGAGCGTTGCTCCCCTCCCTTGCTTTTGTTTTGCCCTAGGCCTCCCGTAAGCTACCAACAAATATCAGATTGCTGGCTCAGCTGGAGCATTCACTAAACAAGAGAGAAGGATTACTTACATAGGAACTGTAAACCCATCATCAAAATGCCTATAATTGCAGGAAAAACCAGCCATCCAAAATGTGGAGGTCTCAGCTGAGTTTTGCCCACAGCCACAGGGCTCTTATGTTTCACCTCCCCCCGTACTTGTTCAAAGAGAATAAAAAATCCACCTTTAGCTCAATTAGTGGGGGCCATTTCCTCTGGTAGCCTGTGTCTCCAAGTAAGAGAGCAAGCATCTGCCAATTAACTACATAAAGACAAGTACAAAATCCCAGATTGTGAAAGGCTTTCAAAGGTGATGCCTCTGGTACAAGACTTGCCTCCCTACCTACTTCTGCAGAGAGTGCAAAGTGCTTCATCTCTCCCCCTTTGCTTTCTAGTTTGGCATATCTAAGGTCTACCAGACACATGCTTACAAGGAGCTTTTCATTAGAAGCAGGGCTTTTGCCAGGGTACGTAAATACAAGAGCAGACATAACCTACCTTTTCCCCAATATTGCCTCATTGCGCTATCCCTCTCTCCATACTCTACCTTGCTTTCTTTGCACCCAACAGCAACCTAAACTGTTCAGCTATAAGATCTGGACAAGTATTTCCAGCAACTCATAAAAGCCAAAGTCAGGCAACAGCCCCTGTGCTTTGGCATGTCAGAAGTGCTCGATCTCAGTAGCACACCAGCCCACCTAGGAGTAACAAAGAGTCATTTTTCGTATACTTTCACAGAAAGGAGGATAAATGGAGGTTCATGCCTGATAAAGCAGCCACCTCAGCCTGTGATTGAGCCATGACAGCTTTTTCAGCCATGATAGCATGGTATTAAGGAATTCTATTTCTATGCCTCTGTCTCTTTCCTCTGCAGTTTCATTTTACATTTCAAGCTCAGAGTTTTATTATTTTTTCTTTCTTCAGCCATTATAAAAACTATGGATCATTTGTACCTCTTGAAATCCCCAGTGACAGGTACAGTTTGTCCTGATCGATGTTGACTTTAAGTTGTTCTGCAGAAACTAAGTAAATGACAGACTACGAACAGAAAGGGCTAATTAAAGAGAACAGAGAACCTGAAGGCTCCAAAGGTGGCCACTGGTCAGATGAAAACGAAGTCTCCAGGTTTAAAAACATGGATGGAAGCTTGTAATAAACAGCTGGTTTATGCCCGACTTAGATAAGGGGCTAACAGACCACCAGCACTATTAGTGAGTCAAGTTTCAGCTCCACTCATCTGAAGAAAAGAAGATGTCGCTCCTGGCCAACAGTTCACTCCTTGTGCTGTTCAAAGCACCAACAGACTGACAGAGCTGCGGTGCAGGTAAGCAAAGAGCAGAAAGCCATCCAGAAACAGCCAACATCCTCATACTGTATTGTATGCATCCATTATATGGCAAGATAAGAAATGAAAAAGCAACTTCCCGTGCTTGTGAACAAAAATAGACATTTGAGTTCAGTTATTACAGCTGTAGTGTTCTCCCACTCTCAGCTCTGTGCCTTTTTTTCCACACCACCCACAACACTTGGAACAGCTTCCATTTCCTCTTTACCTAATGCCCTAAATCTCGGCAGAACCTATTTTCCCCTTGAAGCCTGCCTACATCTGCCAGATTTGGCCTAGTGTCTTTACACCATTTCATGGCCAAATTGTTGTCCTGGCGCTGGTGAACTACCTGGAATAGGGCTGTATTTCCTCCAGTGTTTGTAAAGCGCTACATGCAATTATGCAGTGTTGTATGCAATAGGAATCTGAGAATGACTTCCCGCGTTACGTGCCATCTTACAGCACACGCTCTCTAGATTTCATTACAAAGAGCCCTAATCCTCACACAGTCATGCCTAAATCTGTCTGCTGCTACAGCTATGACACCAGCATGGCGATGAAGCAGCTGTGTGGGGAGAGTCCAAAAAAATGCAGCAAGCTTCTTTTTGTTCAACATGCATTTTGTCTCCCTCACACTTACGTTACTTGCAGTAAAACAAATAATTCATGGTCTCAAATATATATATGTTAGTTTTGCTGTTAATGTTATTATTAATGTTTAATTAGTCTTTGCTCTGAAGATGAAAAACAGTGAAGCACATAAGTTAGGCTCCTGCAATTACTGTGATTGCACTCACAAAACCAGCTAATTGCACTTGCAAATTACAACTTAGCTGTTTGCACATGTACTTCCGCAGTCTGCCGGCACCACTATGATAACTGTGTAGAGAGCCTGGAAAAAAACTGGGGTGAATTATAGTAATTCTGTGGACCGTTATTGGGTCTTTATTTCACTTCCTACACACTAGGATTTTCTGATTCTGTTCCCATGGCACAAGGGTTTTCAGACGATCGCATCCCACGATGCATGTGAGACCTGGAGCTGCTCCTGGGGCTGCAGGCCCTGAGAGGTGCCGTTGCTGCATCCCTCAGCCGACATGAGCAGAGAGAGGTCTCCAGGTGAGGCGGTGGGCACAGGTCTTCCCTCCCCGCTGTCGGCTCTAAGGGACATTGCCTCCCCCCTTCCAGGTGTGAAGTACAGCTGGCTCACCCCCTCTCCATGGTGCACCCACACTCACGGAGGACTGCTGGCCCTCACCCTCTGCTTTCAATGTGCAACTGTTCCCTAGCATTGTGGTGGTCCAAAAGCTAAGTGTGGGCTGAACGAGTTTGGTGACGCACAAAACAAAGCTCTCGGACACATCCTCTGCAGAACTTCATATCTTGGGCTCAATGACTGTTGCAAAATGGTCTTTTCGGCATACCCATTCATGCTTTTCAATCCTACACGGAGCACTCAGAAACCCCACCATATCCTTTAGGGAGGTGGTGACACCGAGGTAGCTTTGGCCCTTACCCCTCCAGTCACACCATGCCCTCAGAAGAGAACCGAGCATTTGTACTGTGCACAGGTAGCACATCTAATTGCGCAGAGCTCCCTGACATCTCTATCTGGCAACACTCAAAGCCTTCACACTGTCGCAGCGATGCAGAAAGGACTAGACCTGTCAGTAGCCTCCCTGAAGCAGCGCTGGAGAGAGTCTGCAGTGTCTCTGTGGCACAATTCATTCATATTTGACCACCTATTTGACAGAACATTAATATAAGAGTTAATGGTTGTTAATTTTTCCTGATGATTCCTTACGAAATGCGTATGACCTGGATGTCTTAAGGTAGGAGGAATG
>NW_008824940.1:1514428-1552558 GCF_000699105.1 Pygoscelis adeliae | reverse complement strand
ACTCTTTCCTGATGAGCAGATTTCAATACATCTATTTTGCAGCAGTCATGTTCTCTAACAGTAGCAGGGCCTTTGAATCGTTTCCTCTCTCCCACACAAAATTAAACATTTGCTTTTTTTTTCTAATCTTGCTATAGACAGCCTCCACAGGTCACGCACAGAAATGAGGACGCAATATTAAAATCAATCTGCCCCTCATACTCATTTAAACGGAGGGGAAAAAACAAAGCCACAGAGCAGAACAGCAGAACTGGCATAAAAACCAATAAAGTGCCCCTTCTCTAATTTCTCTGAAGGTCTTTCTAGAGTTTTATTCCCAACAGTGCCCCTCAGATGCCTCGTTTTGCCTGCAGAAACACTTGATATTTCTGTAGTGCAAATCAAAGTGAATTAAACATTAAAGCACTGTGATAGCATAGCAGGTCTGCTATAGGAGTGCAACTGGTGAACGTGGCACTGAAGTTTATGAAGCAGTGGACTGGACTTTCCCCCTCCTCCTCCTCCTCCTCCTCCTCCTTCCTCAGACATATTTACTTATTTATTAGTTCATTCATGCATCCTTCAGCACAAAGCAGAGAAACCTCTCGAGTTATATTGGTCTGGCACTTTCAGTTTTCTGCATATTGCATGACACAGTTACATACACAGAAGCTGTGGGACACGCTGTGTCCTCGCAGACGGTGCTTTCCAATACTCCCTCATTAAAAGGCAGCACATTAACTGAAGGATCCCAAACACTCCTCAGAAGAGGAATCCCTCTTCCTTTAATGGAAGGCTGAGGGGTGCATAAACACCCACTGCCTGAACACCATTACCACCAATCTTCTTCCATCACAGGGTATAAAAAGCATCAAAGAGATGTCTTATTCACAGGTGAGACCCTGGAGCACCTTGCATTGACTCCTGTTGTCTTATCTGACTCCCAGAGGGGCTGGCAAACTGATTGGAGATGGCAAGCCATTTTCTGCAGTCAGCTTTCTGCTCGGCTCCTTCCCCTCCCTCTTGACCATATATGCTCCCTGCTTGCTTTCCCTTGGCCAACCCTGCAAGATTACAAAATGAGAGAGAAGCCAAGGACTCGTGAACACCAAGGGGAGCAAGCACTCGCACAGGTACCAAAGGGTCTACAGAAACCGACTCCACATTCAGGGATAAGGAAGCAGAGTTTGGCATCTGCATTAAGAGATCCAGGAAACCAAACGCAACCACAACAAAAGCTGGAGCTTAAGGAAAGAAATGAAAGAAGTAATTCAGAGGAGCACATTAGAGAGCTAGCGAAGAGAATTAATTCTTAAGGCCAACTAAAGGGAGAGACTCTAGCCAGGGCCTTGACTTCCATGTAGTAGAACTCTGCACTTCAAATTAAGCCCAGGGGAATTTTATCCGCTGGAGCTGAATAATGAAACCATCCCTCAAAATTATTTCATGTAACTTTTGTGGTTGGTTGTGTTGGGTTTTTTTCCAAGAGAGAAGCTGCAAGGCAGTTTAAAGCTCAACTGTATTAAGGTTCATGGGGGCTAGGTCATCTGGAGAAGCTCTGATTCCCTCTAGGCATTTTGATGATTCTGACTCCCCTCCCACACATTTGTGTTTCCCTCTCTCAGCACATCACATCCATGGCTATCAAGCCCTGACCAGCGAGGGCTGAGCAGGTGAACATGATTCAGATTCCATCTTTATTCTCTTTAGAAATATTTAGCAGGTCCTCTAAAGATGGTTTTGACTAATTATTATGCAGGACAAGAAGTTCAAAGCCTCCTTCAGCATGGGTGAACCCATTCCTTGCCCTGTTTTCAAACTGCAGACATTAATTTCACAGCTAATCTTACTTCAGGAGGATGATTTTGCATAATCAGAGAGACTGCTCTAAATCTCCATTATGGTCCCCCCACCAAAGCAAAGAAGAGATGCAACATGTACATGCATCTGCGGTCATCTCCAGCTGAACACCTCGGCCAAACAACATTCAGCCATGTTCCTGAAGAAAGGGCAGAGTACTCATACATAGATCCCCACTGTCACTAGGATCAGGCCTAAAATACACTATTTTAACACATGGCCACATTGGAAAGGAGAGGCGGGGGGGACATACAAACATGGCAGGTCAGTGTTTCTTTTTATTTCAACAGATGAACATACAGAACTGCAGAGGCAGCAAGCCAGAAAGCTCATACATAACCTTGCTCAGAAACTGGCAGATCAGGTTCCTTTTTTCCCCTATTATTATTATCTTGAGGAAAAAGTATTGTGGAGAGCCAGCATTGAGGAAAACAAGCATCAAATGTGTTGTAGTAGCTATACTAATGTGAAGACAGGATGACATTTTATACCTTAAGTTCATCTATTCTCTTTCAAATATTCTGCATGCATTCTCCTTCCATCTTCACTTTCCTTTGAGAGCACGGCCACAGCAAGTATGCACTATCAATTATTTATTAAAATCCTTGGCTGCTTCTGCTCTGATTTCTGACTATAAACATGAATGTGCCTAGTCAAGATGAATGGGTACATCATTGATTCAAATAAGTGCTTCTTTGATTGATAAGCAGCTTAAATGGCCTTCACTGCCTACTTATTTTGATTTACATTAAGTGCCCAAACTCCCCACTAACATCAGGGCCCCTTTGACCTAGGTACTAGCCAATATGTATGAAAAGACTACCCCTCCCCTGAGAGTTTCACCCATGAAAAGTAGAGATACTAAGAGGTGAACCAGCCTGCTTGCCACCACAGAGCGGGCTACTAGCCAGGCACAGAACATAACCTGTATCTCCTGTGTCTCAACAGGGATGGTGGCATCTTGCCACATTGCTGCAAGCTCTGCAATAGCTTTCACCAATACTGCTAGTGATTCAGGTTGACCCAGTGAGGCTGGCTCTTCTCCACTGCATATGAGAAGCTGGAGACCTATTAAATACTCTCTTACTATTTCTTTCTCCCTCTCACTGGTTGGCATTATCCCTCAGAGATGTTCTGCCACTAAAAAAAATATATAAAAAATTACTATGTTCTATTCGCTTAAACAGGGGATACAAAAATATAGAAAAAGTGTATGTATAGAGATTTGAGGAGAGCTTGTTTAAGCCTATATCTTATCAATTCAGGTATTTAACTTTGTTTTTGAAGTCTTCTCTCTCTGAATGGAGGTTTTTATTGACAGGAAATGTTTGGCTTTTTTCCCCTTAAAATCAATTCTGAGAAAAGCCTGTATACTCCTCTGGTAAACTGCTGATTTAGAGAGTAACAAGAGGATAATAATAATCTGACACCACCCTCTCTCAAGAAAAAACAATAAAAAAGCAAGTAACTCCATTCCCCAAGACACCGATGTGTGTAGTGTGGCTAGTCCCCTCTTTTCACCCGTCATCGTTGCCCTTCTCAACAGAGGCAAGGACATGAATTTTTACTAAGCGCATTTCAAAAGGCCTCTAGATGTCCTATCCTCCTGAAGGGCAGCAACTCCCTGCGCACATGAAATTTCTGCCGAAGCTCAGTTCCAGCTACAGGTTTATGTGCCATTTATATGCCTGCACCAGGACCTACCTCTTTTTTTCCCCTCGGGGAGCACCCCATGTTTCATACTCTTTCCTTACTGCATTCCTCTTCCCTTCCATTGCTAGCATCCTAACCTGCCACACTAGGCTCAAATAATACCTGGCTGCTGTCATTTGCAGCAGTAATGCTTTGTTGCATGTCATAGCACATGCATTTGAACAGAACTAGATGGAACTATATCTTTGCTATAACATCACATAGGTGACTTCCATAGACCAAAGCACTCCATATGTAAATAGTGGAAGAGCACCAAGAACAACTCAGTCCCACCTTTACCTCAGGCAGGATCTGTTTTGCAGTGCCGTTGTGGCATAAGTTTGAGTGTAAGATTTCTTAACCTGGTTATTTTCAGGAATTACCCAGTTATAAGGAATTTTATACTGGGAAAATCTAGCTTAATAAGGGACCACATGAAAGCATCCAGTTAATACAGCAAAGGCCACATTTTGCTGTCAGTAGTTCAGATACTCAGTGCAGAGGGACAGAAACATCAGAAGCTCCATTTAAATTGCCCTCTAGAGAAAACTCCCCAAACTTCTTATTTAGCAACAGCATAACTGTGACAGATACACAAAGCACTCTCCACATTACAGTATTACATGATCTAATGGAAATTATTTGCAGGAGTGATGGTGGAACTGTTTGTTCCATTGACTGGTACAGTCTTTGTCACCATGGCTTTCAAATGCTGCAACTCGCATTTACATATACAAATAAAACGGTAAAAGGCACTAGATACACAAGGACCACTACGGCACGGTTTTATGATTACAATGAGAAACAGGAAATACTTTGGTAGGGACAAATCTGGGAGAGAGTGGAGGGAGAGTTTTAAATTATATGCACACACTTTTCAGGGATGCAGACCTTTTTAAAGCACATTTCTAGCCTTCCGTTATCAAAAATCTTTTAAAATACTCAGACATGATTAGATCAAGCATTTTCCTACAAAGCCCAATGAATGAGGAATGGCATTTCAGCTGTCTGAAAGACATACCCAATGAATGAGGTATGGCATTTCAGCTGTCTGAAAGACATGACTGCAGAGTGAAGCCTAGGGGAGGAGAAGAGACTTTAAGCTTCACTGACATATACTCCATATAAAAGGCGTGCTAGGCAGACTTTTTGGGTCAGTGGTAATCAGCAAGAACATTAAAGCCTAGCTGTACTGTAACCGTGGAAAAAAATCTCTTTTATTCTCTAATAGCAAAAGCAGTCACAATGGCTGTGGTGAGCAGCCAAGTGAGGGGCCACTTACTCTCTAGCCCTGTCCTACTGAAGCCAATGGTGCTACAGCAACTGCGCCAGTGAGTGAAGTCAGCTTGCCAGAGCCCCAAGACACCAGCATGCTCCTCAGCTGCGTAGGCACGCTCTGTTTTTGCACCACCTGGTTAGGAGACAGCTTAAGCAGAGGTGGATCTAATGAAAATGTTCCTCCTCACCAAAAGCATGCCAGTGAACACAAAAGGGCGCTGATGATCGGTACTGAACAAACGCATCACCAGCCCCCTGACTCGCACACTAAGGAAAGCTGTTGCATTTATGAGGTGCTTGGTGTTGCTAAAATCAGTTGGCAAGAGGCTCACATCCCCTGCTCAGGTTTGTATTCTTTTCTCCTTGCTCTGTTTGAAATTCTTCAGCTGTTAAAAGCAAGACTCTTGCTGACTGTCAAGTCATTCAAATCCCAGATTTCACTTCCCATTAAAACAGCACACGATGATAAGAAGCAGGTCCTTATTTTACCCCAGCAGAGATTTTCCCTCAAATTAATCATTCACACTATGAGCAATTAAAGAAACTGAAATTTATATACAGCACTTAGATAGATACCGCACTTGAGTATATGTAAATAGGCTCCAATGCTAGATGGTCTGCTCTTTGAATGGGATTTCAATTCCCTTATGATCAATTGGAAATCTTACTTGGACGACACAGGGCCCTTTCCCAAAATTAAAACATACAACCTTAAAATGAGCTTCATTCCTTCAAAGTAGACCCCAAATAACTAGACAGAGCCTCTTCAGAGGTTGTTCTTAGGTGTGGCTAGCTTAAAGAAGGTTTATATCTCTGTGAAACTTGCATTAAGAAATAAAATCAGAACCTCACCATGAGTAAGGTAGAACAGAGGCTATCAAGCACCCTTCAGCAACACACACATCCTTGAAAAGAGCTTGGATACTCCCTCCTCCTGCTTAGCCCCCTCTGAGGCCTGTCTGCCTCACCGCTCAGTGCTGCCTTAGTCAAGAGGCCCAATGGGCCCAAAGCAAGTTACATTTTAAAGACTATTGACAGCAACTGTCTCAGAAAGAGAATCAGGAGAAAACTTCATGAAGGGCTCCCTTGAGGAAAATCCATGAAACCTTCCATCACACGGTGACGACTTGCTCCCACTGAGTACCCAAAGTGTCTGGCTCCAAACCCTGCAAAGACCTTGCGAGATCACCTCGTATGTAGAGTCACAACTTGTGTCTCCCCCAAAGCCATCTGACAGGATGATGCTACAAGTGTGGATATTTGCCTGCTTGTCCCACAGTCTCCATGATGGGCACAGCTACTTTTAAAAGAGAAGCAAGGAAGCAGTCACCTGGCACTGAGTGTGTGGGGAAACATCCAGGCAGACACACACAGCTAAGGAATGCAGTAAATAATTCAATATGAAAAACAGAGGCCTGGATTATAGCATGTACCTGGAGCTCCCACAACTCAAATTCTAATAGCGCAGGCTCAAAACACAGAAAAGGATCATGGAAAATAACAGGAGAGAAATCTAATGCCTTGCCTCAATGAAAGCATTTCCTAACTTTTAAGGAATGATAAAATGACCTATATGCACTGCAATTAATGAACACCTTTCCTTTCCTCTGTTCCTGGAGCCAGAAAGCCTGCACACCATCACAACAACATTACAGGTCTCATTTTGTGTGTGCTGTGAGCATTGCTATGTAAGACTGAGTTCACCATTCCACCCTGGAAGTGCTCTATGTTTTGGGAAGCTACCGGCTGGTGTTTGTTACCCGCCAGGACCAAGGTGTCAAGCATATGCTGCTGCTTCTTGAGCAAGTAAAGAGGCTCTTGCTGGCATAGAAGCAAATGAGCAGCTTTCCCAGGAGTGCTTTTAGAGGACATCAGCTCAATATTTAAAAAAAATAAAAATAAGCCAAGGATTATGTATGATGAACAGCTGGAGAATGTTAAACATATTTTACTTTAGGTTTGGCAGGGTTTAGTAAATCATGATTTAATCACACTCCCAGGCCATCACTGTAAGTGAACTCTGGAAATGCTCAATAAGACATAAAGAAAGGATAAACAGAAGAATGGAAAAGACATTTTACCAGGAAGGACACAGCCATTTGTTATTTAGCTTTGGAGCAAAACAAACGTGAAGAAGTCTCAGAAAGGAGAAATGAGAAGAGATAATGAAAGAACACCATGTCACCTTCCTCCCTCGATCATGGGCACGCTTCATCTGCAAACCTGGCTTGGACCTCTGGGTGGGTGTCCCCACCCCACACACGTGCAGGCACAACACACACAGCTGTAGGCTCCAAAATGCTTTAATGCGAACTGCCCATTCCTCACTGTAATAAAACTTCAATGTCACGAAATGCTGCCAGCTTTTTCAACCAGCTAGACAGTGCATAAGCCCAGATAAATTAAAATTAGTTCCATGCAAGTTTTGAGGAATACTGTCATATGCTTTACTGAAGATTAAGGGACAAGTCAGTGAAAGCTGTGAAACTGACTTCAGTGGCACAAGGTTTAGCTGTCTGAGCACTGCATTTACCTTATTCAAGCAATTTTAATAGTCGTTATAACTAAGCCAATGCTCTGATTTATTCTTTATTAACACCACTCGCTCATTTTTTGTGGTTTCATTACCTCCTAGAAGCCAGAGGTTTATAGGTTCTGGGCCAAATTCAGAAGCAAGGCTTGTAAAACTGATCTAAATTATACTTGGGTAAATTATATTCTACAAGATCTTCTTAACTCCAAAAGAAATGGGAAAACAAAATGTTAAACTGGAGGTCAAAGTGTTGAAGTGTGATTTGTTGCACAAGCCACACCATCTTCTGCCCTCCTATTAACTGCTTGAGTGAACCAAAGAACACAAGAAGATCCATACTAGGTCAGACCAACAGTCTGTCCAGCTCAGCACCCTGTCTCCAGTCCTTTGACTAAGCTTCTAGATTACAGGACATCATATTACATGGGACTGCAAGACAGCATAGAAGCTTGCTCCACCCACTCCACACACATCTGATGTGGCAGCACCTCACAAAACAATAAACAAGGGCACCAGCAGTTGACCAAGGCAATGTACAAGAACATGCCATGACTTTTCTCCAGAGCACCCCATTTCCAACAATGTGCCCCTCTGGGATTTCCTGGAGCAGAGCAGATGCCCCTGTATTTATCAGCACTCAGTAAATCTCTCTTCCATTAGTGGATCCAGTTGCTTTAGATTCCATCTATCTTTTTAGTATCCCAAAAGTTGAGGTGAGGAGCTTCCCAGTTGCTCAAGGACCCACCTCACATAGTTTTGAACTGATCACTTGCTAGTTTGCTTTTATGTCCCCAACATCTCTCTACTGTACCCAACTCTTCCGGTTTCCTTGGCGACAAACTATAGGAAACCAGGGTTCTGGTCAGCTGCTTAATAGTGTAAATTTTATGTGGCTTAAGTTCAACATTTCCTCCTTAAAACATTTTTTTAGTATTATTTTACAAGAAAATAGCATAAAAAATTAAGAATTGGTTTTCAGAATCCATTTTTTCACATACTTGTGACTTTTTACATTGTAAATGTTTACATTGTGATGTAAACATTTTAAAAAAACTTGTTATTTTCTATTCTTCTTGTCCACTCTAATTGTCCAGTTCTTTCTCCCCATTTACTACATATCTTCCTGTTCTTTGTGAAATCACTGCTTCCAAACTATGCTGATTTAAGAAAGGAAGAAAACCTTACCTAGTGTCTTTTCACTCTCTTCTCTTCCCTGAAACAAACTCCTCTCCCTTGCTTAATCATGTGCATGTTATAAAGAAGAAGAAAGTTATATAAAATTTTACAATACAAAGAAGTTTGCCAAGCATTCTGTTTTAAAGGGTAGCGTGAGTCCAAGTGGAAAGCATTGATTCTTACCAACACGGCTAAAGCTCCTAGCAAGAAGCTAGATCGTCTTCAATTAGTTTTATAAAACATTCATGCACAGCTGCTTGATTACTTCTAATGATTTGGCCAGAAAGATTGTTCTAAAAATCCATAGAAGTGAAGGCTTGAGGGCTTTCTTAGCTATGTGAGAATGACATTTTTTCAAGCTTACTCTTACTGAACATCTAGACTTTACAACTTCCAAAGCAAGATGGCACAGTTGGCAGAATACAACGAAACCAGTCAAGGAGGTTCACGCAAGCACAGTTCATTATTAATGGGGACTGCAGATGGGCCATGCTTTGAAACTCAGATACTTGAAACTTCAATACAAGGAGCTCACAAGTCAGTTGTGATGGACTTGCATGTTAGCAGTGTAACAAAAATGGCATGTTCATAGAATATTATCCATTTTGCCCCATGGAAACGCAGGTTTCTAAAAATGAACAATCAAATGAACAATTTTAACACGCACTCAATTTGTCCTGTCTTGGGACTACTTGTGCTGAGTCAGATTCCTGCTAGGAACTGGCTGGGTTTCTGGAAGGAAGGTATTAAAGACTGCGGTGGAAGTTAATCCTTTTCATTTAAGCATGTTTTAAAGGCTGCTGCCAGCCACTAACATATAGGACAACACATACCATCTTTTCAAAAGGGAAAACTGGGAAAAAAACATAATAAGGAAAGGAAAAGCCACAAATCCCAGCCCCCATGTTAATCATACTTTGGACAGCCGTGGCAACTGGGCTGAAACATGAACAGTCTTCATTCAGAATTAAGTCAGTTTTTCACTTCAAAACCTATACTTCAAAAATCAGCGTGCTTACGCATTGTCAGGACCTAAATACGGTATTTCCTGCCATTGTGAGCGCTAAGCAAATGGCTTCAGTTCAGATACGTAAGCCGAGATAGTGTGTACTGAAGCCTTTCCTCCCAGTCCTGTGGCTTGTGGTGGCTGCAGGAGCCCCAGGACAGAGAAGATGACCTCAATGGGCAGCCTACCCCCACCACATCCAAAGCCCAGTACCGGAGGCCCACGCGACCCGATGGTAACAGCGGCCCTTGTGGGACCACTCCTTAAATCCTTCTGTGCGGACAATGGCCAAAACAGCGACCCCGCCGAAATCAATGGCAAAACCCCCGCGGACGCCACTGAGGCCAGGACATTACGCGGGATGCCCGGTGGGAGCCAAGACAACAGTGCCATCGCTTCAGCCACCTCAGAGAGAGCGGGAGACACCAAAAAAAAAAAAAAAAAAAAAGAAACCAAAAGGGGGATTTTGCTGTGAGGTCTTAAATTAAAAGAAAAGAAAACTCCTTAAGAGAGTGATAAATATCATTCACAGCTTTTATCTAAGCATCAGCTCAAAGTATTTCCTTCTTTTCTAATTAAAATAGGGATTTGAGTGCCAGAACAATGATCTCTAGTCAAAGACTCTCACAGACGGAAGGATCACACCAACTCATTTCCCACTTAAACAATGAAATCAAACCAAGGTTTGGGAGACCAGCGTTTGTTGCTATTATTTGAGCTGGCACCACGCGCACTCTGCAGTACTTTGATGTGGCTGCCTTAGGCAGCTCATAACAGGAGTAATAATATTATAAAATATAAACAATCCCAGTTAGCAGTTTGGGAAAGGAGAAAAAAAAAAAAAAACACAACAGAGCAGTTCTTGCTTCTGCAGCAAGAACCAACACACTGCCTTCTCCACTTGCGGGGTCCGGTAAAACCAACCCCAAATTTTAATACTGCCAAGTCTGTGCTCCTGAACGTGATGGAAGGGGAGATCGGTGCCAGCACAGAGACCCCCCTGAGCCAGGTGGCTGTAGGCATGGGGCAGCCCCAGCCCTGGGCACCCCTCCTGGGGATGGGGACAGGTCGAAGCCAGGCCAGGATGTGGGCCCACGGGTGGGCCCAGCTCAGCGGGGCCCATGGCTGGGCAGGGCAGGGCCGTGGGGAGCTGGAGACCGGCCCTGCGGTGGCCTCGCTGGGGCAGGGGCTTATGGTTGGGAGGCTGACATGGGGTCCTGGGCCACGGGCAGGGTGGGGGGAGCCCCAGGGGACTGGGCAGGGACAGGCAGGGCTGGAGGTGCCCTCAGGGCCCGGACACTGGGACTGCACGCTTCAAACTCAAGACAAACGCAGTCATACCCCCGAGTTACCCCAGGCGTCCCCCTGACTGGCAGTTAAAGGGCTCTTCTGCTGACATGGGGCCTATAAAAACTTTAAATTGCCAATGAAAGTGACAATCATGAAAAAAATGTAAGTGCTGAGAAAATATTGCTCACATTCCAATGGACCCCTGACACATAGGAGCAGACAATTTTTAAACTCATTTACTGCTTTCCAAGTGCACGTTGCAATGAAAGTGAAAAAAGTGGGCATCGGAAAGAGCAGCAGAACATACCTAATGGCAGATAAACCCACACATCCTATGCAGTGTGACCATCCAGGCATCCATCTTCTTAAACGAATGAGAAGCAAAACAGACATGCTGACCACTTAGGAGTACCAGTACTTTCCTGATTCTGCACCACTTCCCTTTTCTCTCCTCGCATCTCCTCGCGTTTCCTCCTTCCATTGCCATCCTGATGCAGCGCCTCTTGAAATCAGTGGGCTTCCTGCTACTGCTTTTAACGGCCTTCAGTCAGACTCGACAACACTTAAGGCCCTACCATTACGAGCAAACCCCATGAGGTAAGGAATTTCCATCATGAGATGTGACATGCATGGGAAGGCATGGCCAGCAATGCTTGGAGACAGCCCTGCCATAGCTGAGCTGAACCAGGAGGTGGAACAGAATGGCTAAACTCACAGAAATCCCAGTTTAGCAAGGGAAGACATAGCCTAATCTTGAGATGGGAGGGCAAAACTGACTTTGTTTTAATAACTGCAGTTCTGCTGGGGACAAAAAAAGCAGCACATGTCACAAAAGTAGAATAAAGTTAATGTTATTAATGCTAAGAAGCAGAGGGCTCTACTGAATCCAAAGCGGTTATTGTTCTTCTACTATCAATCGCTGTGCTAAAAGCCTTTTGTATTTTAAAGCCTGAAGCCAAGCTCACAAGCCTTAAGATTCATTAGATCAAAGGAAACGGTTTATAGAAAAACAGACAGATTTAAGGACATACCCAAACATATCTATTTACAGGTCTAATCCTTAAGGCACTGATTGCATTACTCAGTCTGTACATGGACAATGGTATTGGTGGTGCTGCCGCTCCAACTCCCTTATTAAAATACATTCAGATGGAGACCTAAACATTAAGAGTTGTGTTTTCTAGAAGTAAATTTGTATCTATCAAAACCAGACAGTATTCCTCACTTCCTTTATCACATTATTTTCAGATACATGGTATGCATGATATGAAATGCTGGTCATAAAATATTCAACCCCTGAATCATAGAATGAAGAGTGGTTTTAAGTGAGCCTATTCAGTAGCTTAAAAGTTTACAAGCTTTAAAGAAGAGTGTTTTGAAGAAAAAAAAAAAAAAGAAAAAAAAAAAAAGATGGTGGCTCCCTAGCATTTATCCGGATTCCTCTCATTTAGAAATGAGTTAGCAGGAGGCATGTCAGAAGAAAAGTATCTAACCACTGTCATATGCACTGGCAAATTTTGAAAGAAAAATATCTCAATTCAACCAATTTTAACTGTTATTCTTCTATAATTTTTCATTTTCTTTGCAAAAATAGAAGGTACTATCACTGCTAAACAGCAAAATCTACCAAGACCTCCTCTGTAAAAATAGAGAAGAAAAACTATGTAAGTACACAGTGAATGTAGCAGCAAAAATCCTTCGAGTAGGATGGAAAACTGTCTCTTTACTGCACTTACAGAAAACATAACAATATGCCTATCAGGAAGTCCTCTAGATAGACAACCCACCATTTATTTACATTTTGGTTTTATTTTAAGGTGCTGACATCAGTTCCAAGGAAGTTCACCTTAAAAGGGAGACTATATGCTAATCTCTGTCCATTATTACCAAGTCCAAGTATTTGAAGTTCAATAGTCAAATGCCTTTGGCTCCTAAAACAGAGTCTGCATACATATCAATTAGATAGAAGTACCAGGGCTCTGTGTGTTGCTTTTTAAATGGTAGTTTAGTGCTTTTCATTTACCTTCAGGGCTGTGAACCTCTAGAGTTCAAAATACTAATGTTTACAACCAGACAAGCTAGTAACTTGCTTCTTTTTAAACAGGGAGAGCTGATGCTCAAATGAACATATGACTCTAGTTTTTGGCAGTCTAAGATGGTCAATAAAATCACAGAAGTTGGCAACACTGCCCACACTGTCAGCAAGCCATGAACCAAGGGCGACAGTTCATCTACCATTTTACAAGGTCCTCTTCCATCAATGTTTTTCCAAACAGCTACTAACAGCATCTCTCAAACAGTACAGCCTACGCTAGCACAAAACTAAGATTAATAAAATAGCTGTTAATGGCATTCAGGGACAACAACATTGTAACAAATAAGATGAGGACAAAATGCTTTAGCTTCATTTGCACACTTAGCACAGTGTGCATGGCACACTGCATTTCTCTCATGCGCAGCTTTCACTTAAATGCAGCGAAGGCCTTATAGAGTACCCTTGACTTCAATGTTTTGCTCATTCTCACCTTTCTGAGGCCACAACCTTATTCCGAAGGGGCCAGCTTCCAGAAAACGATGGCAACCCACACCAAACATATATGCCCCTGTGCTGGAAGGCTGCTGCAGAGCTTCCAAACTCCACAAAAGCTCAGTTCAAGTCCTACCCTGGCTTTAGGCCTGCACGAGGATGCAGCCCCACTTCCCATGCTTGTTATCGTATTCCAGAACTGCCCATCAGCCTTCCTCAGCTATGAAAATTTGCAGACATTATCCTCACTCCCCCATCACTGCTGTGTGCAGCGTAACAACCTCCCAGGCAAAGTTACCCTTTGAGGGCAAACACCTCCTTCTGAAAGGCCCTCCCACATGTCTCCTGTCATCAAAATGAGAAATCCACACACGCCGGTGACTGCCTGCCAGTTGGTGGCTCTTCTGCCATGGGACATATGCTCTTATAAAGGAGTTCAGGCCATTCAGGCTCTACACAAGCAATTCCTAGCTGTGTACTGCAGCAAGCTGCCACGTTAACATCGCTAACATCACTTTTGCCTCCATGTCAAGTCAGGACAGACACTTTCTCCCTGCAGTATCTCCCCAAATGTTTCAAAAGGCAGGTCACACTTAAGGAAACTCCCAGCAGAGCTAGAACCCCACTTTATCCAGTTCTGCATCAACACAGGGACAAGAACACAACTGTGAAAGAGTTAATCCTCCCAATGTGGGCATTTTTCTTCATTTACCTTAGCTTAAGTGGGGTAAAAGAAGGTAATTCTGCAGCACAGGTATATGCTAAGCCAAGTCTATAAGGACTAAAGCATTTTTATCTCCAAATCATCCATTCCACGAAATTTGTTTTTCCACACGCTTACAGTTAAGGTGATTTGTTGAGCTTAGTTGTTTTTTGTTTTGTTTTTAACATGAAAAATGCAAAATTGTAAAACTGAAGGTTTAAGAAGTCATTTATATGAAATAAAGTATCCTACACTGTTTTAATTTTCTTGCTGATATTCACATGGGTTCCTCACAGCACGCTTGTCAAACATCGCCCTGTACATTAAGGCTTTGGCAAGTATGATAAAATACAAACACAGGCTCTATAAAACCGTATTCACAGCACAAATTTACATTTATAGCATCTAATATAATTAATATGGGGGACAGCAACAGTAGGGTGCGTATATTCTGTGTTTTCTTCAGTTGCTGAAATTGTAGCAAGAGCACGTAATTTTGAACATCTGAGGGTAAAGATGTAAACATTAGCCCCTTTGACACAGATAGGAGGAGGCTTGTAGGTACTAACTGAGCTCGTAAGACTCAATAAGAAAATAAGTAAAATGAAACAAGTAGCCCAGTTTCTCAAGAAAAGAAAGATAACACTGTTCCCAAGCTCACTAGCAGTGATTAGCAGAATATACCCTCATTTACTGCTACTATATAGCCTAGACATACATAGTCAAGTTCCATAATTAGTGTCCTCTGTTATAAGGAGAGAGTATACATTCATGTCAGAATGGAGGGGAGAAGAAGAAGGGGTGGGCAAAGACACTTTTTTCCATATAAAAGAAGCTACTGTGTTTCCACGGCTCTCTGCAGACCCGTTCTGTAGGTGGCCATTGAAACAACAAAGGAAGTTCAAGGGTTCAAAACAGATTTCTGCTGCTTAATACCCAGAAATCTGCATCTTCAAACTCAGTCTCCCTGCTGTGCAATTATGTATGAATTTAAGACTAGTCGTTTTCTTACAAGAGGCTGTGTTGTGCAAGTGGGAGACAAAATCAGGTCACTCAATCATGAGAAGTAAATTTCCCCCACCAGCCGTTGTACTCCAGAGAGAGACAAAGAGGGAAAGGCAGATTTTATTCCCTCCTCAGACTAGTCCAATTTCTAATCATATCCTTTTGGAGTTTTGAGTACCCCTTCCCTTTCCCTTCAGACCCAGGGACTAACATGGGAACCTAATTAAACGTTAAGTAGTGTCATGTAAAGACCAACACTGTGTTAAGATTTGACTGAAAGAAAAGATCAGCCAAGGCTGCCTCTGTGAAATACACATCCCCTGTTTAAAACAAGGCACCTGCCCTCTCTGAGACTTCTGTGTCTATTCCAATCTCTCCCTCTTTCTCTTATTTGCCTTTGAACACTTCATTTAAAGTTGTTTCTTTCCTCTGAGACATTTTATATATCTACTCAGTGTGTTCACAATGGTCCATACACATTGGAGGTCACGCCCTTCCAGAGCAAAAAGCCTAGAGAAGAGACTAATCCAGACTGCTGTGCTTTGCCCCATTCCTCATCTTAGGACCCCTCAAACTGCCAGCAGAAATTCCTTCAATTTCACCGTGGCTTTGCACCGGCAAGAGAATCCACAGCAGCAAAGCCTGACCCAGGACGCAGCCCCCCTCACCCACCACCCTGTGATGAACATCCACACACACAGAACAGGAATATTTTACAATTCTCCACAGAAAAACCAACCTGTCTCCTGGTGTTGGACCAGAATTCAGTATTACTGAACATCTCTGAGACAAAATTTCTATTGCTAACACCAGCTGATTTCTCATATGCTGTCACAGAGAAACCAGTAATTAGGGTTAAGGTTTTTGCTAGAAAGGCACGGCAAAGGAAGTACGTGAAGCCTAAACCATATGGCTACGTGTGTTTTTCATTTGCTCCCAAACGTTATTTTCTGTGTGATCATGAACACAAAAAGGCGTTTAGAAGAGTCAACCTGGGAAGAAATTACCTCCTTGACTCCCTTGGAGGAGGCTACTCTCAAACCAGCAGGTAACAATTGCTTCTATAGGAAAGATACGACCCAGGTCCATCAGCTTTATTTATATATGGCAGTTCCGCTCCGTAAACAGTTCCGTTACACAGCACAAATTCAGGGTGTGCTGTCACTTCCTCACACAGGTTGGCTCTTCCAGGGCTCCCAGACAGTGTCTTATGTGCTTTATGAGCATTCATTTTTTAGTTTCTGTATTAAAAATAAGTGTTATCAGACATTTATATTTATTAGGTATTAAAAAAAATATCTCTATTTGCAGTGACCAAACGTCAACAGCAAGTATACCTTGTTAATCCAAGCCTATTTTCAAAAGAAATTCATGCTGTACACTAGAGGTTACAAAGCTCATTCTATTTAGTTCCAACACGTACAATATACTGCATTAGATCAAAAAGGAGAAACAAATCAGAGGATGTGTTTTCCTGCTCTGATTCTCTAACATAGCCCACAGTTTCAACCCTGACCCAGCATAGTTCAATGCTGAAGAGCTGTGGACTAATTCATGGTTAGTGAGTCAAGCAAGAAAATCAATCACTGGATCACAGTAGTACCCTTTATCTGCAAATGAGAAAAAGCCTGGGTTTTGCCCTTTCTTTCCATATACAATATAATACAAGTGGCTGCAAAGGATCTTGAAAGAGAAATTGAAATGTGTGAATAAATCTAATAACTGGAGATACTACAATTTAAATATATGGATGGATGGATATATATTTAACATGCATGTACATATCTATGGATGCTAGAAATTACAGCTAAGGTTGCCATGCTCAAACTCTGTTTACGACCACAGTCAGACAAGCTGCATGCTTTCCCAGCTCCCCAGCTCTTTGCCTTGCTGGGGTCACAAGGCTATTTTTTTGAGAGTCGAGAAAGTAAAATGAAGGTGAATTTTGAAAATGATCTTTTTTTTTAAGCCTGATTTGCCGCTTTGCTGTCTGAAAGAGGCACTAGTGCATGGTCTACTGAAAACAGACTTCACTAATTTATGGAGGAAGTATTTTTCTCCCTGCACAGGGCAGGTATCATAGACTGTGTTCAGAGGGAAGCGAGATCTCAGGTAGCCACAGAAGAGCTATTAAACATCTCTGTATGACTTCTGCTGAAGTGTTCTCCTGAAATAAGAGCAAATTCCAACACCACAGGCCCAGCTGCTGCTTTTTCAGCAAATGTCCCTCCAATGCTAGCTGGGGGCCTGCATAACAACTTCTCTCTAAAACCTTCATCCTCCGAGCACTTAGCAAGCCTCATTTTTCCTTGAATGCATTTCAAGGTCTCCTCCCCCCTCAAAGTGCACTCACTGGGCAGCTTTTCCAGCAGCCCATTTTTGTAAGAAAATGAAAGTTACTCACCAACTACATATCCATCTTTCCCCGTGTGATATGTCCTACCCTTGTTGAACCCAGTGATCCCCCCAGCAGTGAGGCGGCCTCACAGGTCAGATGCAAGCATGGCACAAATGAGGGGACTAAAGAATTAAGCTCTGCCAAACCTATGCTAGCTTGGGGACTGCAGCACAAACACACATGTCCAGACACAGAATCAGCAACATCTAGCTGGGCTTATTAACGCTGTGGTGGAGCCAGCACTGCCAAAGCCAGAGGCAGGGTCAGACTGAAGGATAAGGAAAGCATCAGCTGTGGAAAGGCAGCTCAAGGAAGGAAATGGTCAAGCGAGGTGAGAAACTGGACCCACCCAGGCCCAGGACCCACTCAAAGCTGTTTCACGTGAGGCATGTGACTGCAAAAAGATTGGGAACTATTAGATGGAAAAATAAAAAGCAAGCCCAGCCATTAGGAGTTCAGATGATAAATCCTTCCAGATGGGACCCGTGCACCACTGTTCTTTCTGTCCGATCTCGTGTTACAAAGGACTGAAGCCACAAAACTGCTCTCAGATTCCATGTGTCTATTGTGAACTAGCTCCTCTTTGAATTCAATTTCAGCAGGTATTAAAAGGAAGGGATTTTTCTTTCAGCTCTTGTTAGTATTTTCATCTCATTTTGGAATTTGTCTATCATTTTTATCTTTTGATTTAGAAATGTTAATAAAGATTGATGGTCTCCCTGAGGAAAAACAGGTGAGGAGATAGCACAAGTTGGATTATATCATCCCAATAAATCTTCCTTTCAAAACAAACACATCTTTCTCTTCTTGCAAAACACTGCTCTTTAAAGACCATACTTTATTTTTTTATAAAGAAAAACGTCTTTCAACTGTGTTAATGATTAGCAAATGAATATGGCAGATAACCGAGATGCTCAGGCCTGTAGCTTCAGTCACTTACCAGATTAATACATATAAATGAAGGATTCTGTAGCCTTCACTCACAACGGCTGAAGTCATCGGGATTAGATGGCACAGTGAGGAAAGGCTGCAGCACTGAGCCCAGAGAGATGGGGAGGACAGAGAGAGAAACTGAGGAGAAAGGAGCTGCCAGAACACATACATGTAAGGACACTGCTGTCGGCAGCCTCCTTCGAGTGGTGAATGATACAGAGAAATAAAAGAAGAGTTCCAGAAAGAGCTTATAAAAATAATTAGTGGCATGAAAAGATCTACAGATGGAAAGAGACTGAAGAGGTATGATGTGTTTAATTTAGATATAAGGGCACATGAAAGAGGTACACAAAGTAATGAATAGCACAGAGAAAGAACTCTGGGATTCTTTAATCATCCAGCTTTGTAATGCAAGAACAAGTGGGTATTCAGAGAAATGAAACCAATTCCAGAGAGTTCCCAGGCAACACACAGGTAACCTGCGGAGCTGCTGGCCGCGTTTCATCACTGAGGCCAAGAATTTAGGAAGCATTAAAAAAAAAAAACCCACCAAAAACCACACACCCCCACTCAATTAATAGCAGCAATTGTTTTAACACCTAACAAACTGATGCTTCAAGGGACCTGTCAAAACCAAGCCTTCCTTCTCAAGGATAAAGCTTCATGTGTGGGCAGTTGTTACTACTTTTTAGTACAGCACTTCTTACACTTTGCTTGAACCATCTGCTACCAGCCATGACTTTTCTGATCAAAACTATTTGCCTGAGTATTTGAGGATTGCCATGAGGCTCATGGTAGAAAGAATGCTCTTTGTCCCCCCTGAGCCCTCTCCGTGTGCTACCTCAGCCTGCAGCAGCCCAGGCGTGCGATGGGGGAGACCCCACCACTGTTTTAGCAGTAACACTAACATTACCGTGTGGTTGTTTCCATGGCCCTGGAACACCTCCACGGAGGCACTTCTTCCCCCCTCCTGCAGCAGCAAGGCTGAATACAACATCCCAAACTGTCTGTCATCATCAGACATTTTCACAACTACTGGAGGGGGTGTACGTAGACAGAGCTCCCCAGCTTTTCTTAACAGCTGATAAAATGGGGAAGCTAATGCAGGTCTCCTGCCACGGGCCACAGCTGCGGAGTCCTCCTCAAGCTGTAGAAGCAATTTAAAGAGTCTGGGTGGACACGAGGCCAGTGGTCTGGGCTCATTTCCACCACTGAAAAGAAAACCAAGTTCTCCACAGGGAAATGGGCAGCAGATCCAGTCCTGCACCACATCAGCGCCTGGGGAGCAGGGAGCACGGGGCAGAAGGGGCACCCTTGGTACAACTCAGGCCATAAGCAATGGGACAGCTTTTGCCTCCAGAGGGCAGAAAAGCATAAATGGAAACAATCCAGCTTGCTGTGACTGCTCCACATGCCCACTCCTTTTAGTGAGCTCACTCAGAGAGGGAAAGAAAGAAAAAAAACCACAAGTGATTCATGAGGGCATGAAGCTTTGTCCGCCTGAATAATGAACTAACGGTTGGCCTTGCCAACAGCCCTGCATCCTTTTACAATCTCATCAGCCTACGCTTTGTTCTCAGGCCCCGCACAGCCATCAGCTTAGGAAGTTCATCTGTCTCGGCAGTACATGGTAATGATAGCAAGGGTTAAATACCACTTACATGGAGGTACAAAAGGCCGGTATAATTTTATATGAGGCCAGACAGCTGGTTTGTATAATTCCAGTTTTCACAGAGCATTTTCTTTCCAGTGCGTCCCCTTAAAAAAAGCTTTTCCCTGCGAGGTAATTCTCTCACTGGAGAATGCCAGCGCAGCTCCAATTATCAGTGACACAATCCAAAGTTAAGTTCGCTGTCAAACTCAGACCCGGGCTAAGGCTTCAAGAGAAAAACTCTTACAAAAGTCCTCACCATGAAATCATTTAAGGACAAGGTAGAGAGTTTGTTTTGTGTCTATCCTCTTTGGTTTTTTCCCCAAAAAAACCTTACCGCTCTACATTTGTAAGAGTTTCCAGATAAGAACATCTGTTTTTAAATAATCTCAGTGCTGCTTTGGAGTTTCTACAGTGTACAATGACACAATCAGCTGCTTTTTATTAACTTATTTGTTTGTGCAACAGCATTGGTGAATGTTCATCCATTCATCGCTGCACATCAAGCAACTGGGGCAGATCCAGTAGCAGGAGTGTTCAGTGCTTGCCAATTCTGGTACATCAGCACTAACTAGTAGCTGAATCATGCTTGCCTTGCCTGAGCAGGCACTCACTGAAGACAAACACACACACACAGGGTTGCTTACTGAATCCTCTTCCCTCCACATTTTAACAGCTAAAAAGTGAGCTGAAAACATAAGTCAACAGCAAGACATTCAAGGTGCAGCTGAATCCTCCTTCCCTTACTGCCTTGTCTCCAAGATTCTCCCAAATCATGGAAAAATGGCCTTTTCCAGGGACACCCCAGCAACATGAGTACAGGATGGAGCTGATCATGAGGACTTCCGTAAACAGATTTTACACTATCATACACAGCTTTGCGAAGCTTTGAAATATCGTCCTAGAAGCTCTTGGGATTTCTTGCAGAGTATGAGCTAACAGTCTCTGACTGCCAAAGAGCTGAGGGGAGGGAGCAGAGCAAAGCAGGGTCTCAATTTGGTAACATGCTGTGTGCCCCTCACCTCAGCTCACTACTTGAAGCCTTTGGTACGTGACTCTCCTGTTGAGGATGAATGGAGAATACTGGGCATCACTATCCAATCCACAGGACGACAGGGCAGGAGCAATACTGAGACCTGTGTGTGCAGGGTCTGCCACAGCACCCCCTGAGGACCAAAAATGAACAGTTTCATCTTTTCATTGATGTGCATGTTACCACAAAAGGGAGAAAGCCCCTTTACTGCGCTCGGTCTGACTGACAGCCTACTAAAGGCAAGTGGGGTCTGTCTTCTCTGCAAGTCTTCCTAATGGCTCAGAGCAGTGGAATTGGTGCCTGTCCTCTTAGAGGATAAATGAAAAAGCATGGTCCTTGAAGCTTTTAATCATGGCACCTCAAGCTCTTAAATGCTTCAAACACTGGATTATAGAGGGGTACACAAAAGAACTAGAAAATCCCATAGAGTCCAGTCTGATCTCTGCGACTATATATTCTGCAACTACCCCTTTAACAGCTCTATCCTATCTACCTGATCTGATTTTGACTCTTTGTAATGACTGGATGTGGACAAGCTGCTTGACTGCTGTGAAGATGCTGTGCGTGATGGAGCGAGGGGGTGTTTCAGTGAAAGGCAGGTCTAAATTTGTCCTGATGACCTTACAAGCACAGATTAAAAGCAGTTTTGAAATGTCTGGACCAAAGCACTATTGCTGTCCCTGCTGGAAACAAATGCGCCTTGTAATCATGCCACAAACCAAGAAGTTTTATAACAAGCCCTCTCCTCAACCAATCTCCCACTGTAAATGCAAGAATGGGGATCTCCACCTCCACTAAAATGAACAAAGCTGTAGATCTGGGTTTAAAAGGTAAGGGGATCTAATTACACTTTACAAGCCACCTGCAGATTTTGAGTAAACTACTATTTCAATTGAATCATTCTTCTGAAATTTTCTTTAAAGAAAAAAAAAGACACTGACTCATTATGGTTTCTTTGATCCGTTCCAACACAAGCAGCTGTATGAAGAAAGCCATTTTCCTTCCCTGGGTCCTCCCCTATTTGTTTCCCGTAGTGTCAGCCTGCTCCAGCAGTCAGTCCCTGCTTGTGCTATAACACTGCTTATCCTGCCCGCAATCTCTTTTAAAGACGCAGCAGTTCTGATTAAACGCCATCAGCACCACTAGTGAGGTAGGTCTACTGTCATGGGTGGGTAAGCCAAAATGATTTCTAATGCCTAGCCAGGCACAGCAAAGAACTACCACATCAAGATACTGCTTGTGACTTCCCCAGCCTCTACTAGCATTTTGGGAAAGGGTTGACTCCTAATACACCCTGCTCTGGCCACATCCCCTCACGAATCCCAATCAAACTTAACGTTCCCCCAAATCCTTTTATGCTGGAGCATCTCTTTCTCGAGAGACTTCATATTTGTATAATCATTTAAATATTCTTCTGCAGGTGAATGGTGTCTACACTGCCTCTACAGTGCTTGTGAACTATGGAGGAAAAGGAAATATTAGTTTAATAATGCACTAAGGTGATGGTAACAAAAGCAAAGCTACAGCTTTCCATAACATTAGATTTACTATATTAAGCTTTTAATACTGCAAGAGATTAACAGTGACAGATTCTGTTGTAGACTAGCAAAAGCTATTGAAATTCTTGCAACTTTCACATTAATCACATTTAAACATGCTGCTAACAGATGGGCATCATGGAGCGCTAGGTCTCTCACAAGCCAGTACTAACAAAAAGCATGTCTAGGAGATCTTGTGGCTTCTACAGTTCAGAGAGATTGTATATGCAGGCACTTTATTATTGTTTTTGTGGTATATTATCTATGATTATTAGAAAAGCTCCAGTTAAATAGATGACAGACTTCAGCATACGTGAGTGGGAAGGGAAAGGGAGGGGGGCAGAAACAATCAAAACAAGACCACCCACACAAAGTTCCTCTCAGTCCACATTTCACATGCATGATCAGGATTTTTCCACTACACAGGGAAAGCCTTAGATTCTGCACTGCAAGTTTTCCTCCAACACTACTACCTGCACAAACCTTTTCCCAAAGCCCAGATGCAAGCCCAAGTTGTGAAAAGTGAGCTGCCAGGCACTAGCCTGGCTGGACAGAGAATGACAATCTGTCCTCCCCTTTCATTAGTGCAGATGTCAAGTTCAGGTGGCCCTTTCTGACTAAGTTGGGAGAGCACCTGAAGAGAACCGCAGTGTTTGCACTCGGCAGCCAGATAGAACATATCAGACATTTATTAAACTTCCCAGCACCGTTTTTTAATTAAAGCAAGTCCCAAGGTACAACCTCATCTTTACATGACTGTAATTAACCAGGACACATTGTAATGTAAGAAAGCTCAGTCTCCTCTATGAGACAGGCCTCAAAAGAAAGATTGGCAACTGCAAACTCAGCCCAACCTAAGGATAGCCCTCACAGGGCAAGAGCTGCAGTTCTCTGTAACAAGAAATCCTGCTTGCTGAAGGAGGACTGGAGAATCCCACCTGGGGGTACTGCCTTCATCAGGAAGAACCACACAGCACCTGGAAGCGTTTGCCCAGGAAGGACAGAGCGCTCTTGATGTGGAAGGGTCTCAGCCTTGCAAATTGCTTGTCGTTTACAAAGCAGGTCTGTGTACGTGAGGTACCTGTACAGTATCTATCACCACACAACCCAGCTCATCCTCACTGCTTGTGTGATATCACCTCTGAGAAGAAGGGACGGGCTGTCACCCTGCCACAGAGCTGAGGTACAGAGGCCCACAGAGCCCATGGTGGTACCCACTTCACACCATGACATTTGCAGAAGTTAAGGGACTCATGCAATCACGCAATCTAAAAACTATCTCTGCTCAACAGTGAGAGACAGGCTCACCTTTGAATGGGACGGATGGCCCCGAAGTCTAGAGTGCTAAAACCTGGTGAGCTGAATCCCACTAACAACCTAACAACACCCAAACCCCTATGAGAAGTCAGCAGATGAATCCGGGTCTCCTAAGCACCAACATTTTAGCCGCTGGGCCCTCTTCCTCCTCACCTCCGACCTGCAGAGCTGAACATCCTCAGCCCACTCAGGAGGGACTCAGCACCTGGATGGGTCTGGGTCTCCTCTACACATCTACCAGCCACTTACAGATAGCAGCTGAGTCCACCTAAAAGCTACCTGCTATGTTTCCTCATAAATTAAATGGTGCACACATGGCCCATCGGCAGAAAAATAAACAGAAAAAATACCGTCATTCCCGTGCCGCTTTCCAAACTGTTGGGAGGCCAGCCACCCTGCGGGGCCAGGTCCGGGCAGGGCTGCCTCTGAAGGGGGTGAGGTCCCACAGCTGCAGACCATCAGCAATTTCTTCCAAACCATATCGCACACCATGACACACAGTGGTTGCCCAGGATGGGAGAGATAAACTCCTGTCTGGACAGTTAGATGGCAATTCAGTCTTTAAGCTAAGACCTACAGTGTAAAACTTATTCCAAGAGCTGCAGTGGTATTGAAGATGTTTCACAGGCTCCGTCCTGGCCAAGCGCAGCTGCCTGTGAGCCTTACTCAGCCTGTAGCACCCTGCTCTAACACACGCCGTTGTGCCCATAAGGCACACGAAGGAATTCAGTGCTGCTCCACGATGGAAAACTTCCCTGGCAGTGAAAAAGAGTGAAAACTTCCCTGGTCTCTGAATACCCTCTTGAGGTTGCTCTTCTCACAGCTGCTCCAAGGATAACACGTACTCTCTTTCTCTCGCTCTTTTTTTTTTATTTATTTTTGGTAATCATCTCCCCGCTATGCATACACAACACCATCCACAGTAACATTATGGAAAAATGACTGCCCTAACTTTCATGTTTCTTCAGCAGAAATGGAGAACGAAGCAGAGGAGGATACTTAGGGACCAGCAGAAAAATAACCTCCTTTTGATGCAGCTTGTTCAGGACAAGCCTGATCCTCAGATTCAGGCCCGCTGGATGTACAGGCCAGAAGCATCTGAGTTATTTTAAACAAGCCATGTTGTGTAGTACAGCTTCTACAAACACCACCTCAGTGAGTGGTCTTTCAGGACTGACAGAGACTGCTTCCTCACCCACTGCCTTCCCGCTGCCGACTCCTCTCCCACACACCTACACTGTCCCGCCGGAGGCTGCACAGCGCCCAGGCAGGGCAGCACAAGCTGCCTGACAACATTATGCATGGGAACATGTTGCCTTGGAAAGCAGCTAGGTTGCAAAGAGGAAGCAGAGGAGAAATATCAGCTGTTCCGCATCCTGGAAGCCGCTAAGTGGCATGTCAAGGAAGGGGAGAAGAAGGGGAGGTGGGAGACACAATTCACTTGCTATAAATGGCATACGAAAGCAGGAAGGAAAAAGGCTGCAGGACGGCAGACAGACCTCTGATGTGGTTTCCTGGTCAGTATGAAACCAGGCTCCTCAGAACCTACCTCACAATTATTGCTGCAGAGCCACATTCCGGTGTCCACAATACACTCGGCCAGGACTGTGCTGGTATGGGGCTTCCAGGGAGCAGGGGTTCACGTGACAATCACAACTGACCACCACGTCTCCACAATGCAGCAGGAAAAAGGCGGTACAGATTTGAAAGAAAAATTCAGGTGGGCTTCCACAAGCCCTACAAGGTTGCAAAATGTTCCTGTAGCGCTATCAGGACACAAAGTAGTAGAGAGAGCTCTGTATTATGCAGATGAAAATATTATTGGTATACAATTTAACACCCTCATACCCAAGGAATATGATCTGAAAGAAAAAACAAGAACTACTTTGACACAGCAGATGTATCTTGGACTAGAAGCATTGAAGTATTGGCCAAAGTTTGACTCGGTCAGCTCCAGCCTTCAATACTAGAGCACTTAATTATGATATCCAGCATTTAGCTCTAGGACTCCGTCCATCTGGCTCATGCCACTAGAATCAAGAAGCTACAGAAGAGCAGATTGCAGCAAACAAGGTCAGTATGTGCCAACTTCTGTAGAGACATATTTAACAAGCCCAAGGTTGGACTGTCTCAAAAGGGAACGAAGGCAGGGGAGACATCTCTTTGCAGTAATAAATGCAACACATTCCTTCAGTGAATCTGCAAACTACGCTGTAGACTTGCATCACTTTACCTTTCACTTACCCATCTGTCCTCTTGGAAGAATTAATTTCATGAACTTTTCTGAGGTTTTCTATGTTTTTATTTTGTTTTTCAGCCCTTGCTGTAATATAGCAGGAGCAATTCATTCAAAAGCAAGGGCTTTACTCTTGCAAGTACAACCAAACAGCGCAATTTCCACATTCTCAAGCAAGATGTACCTCACTTCTGGGGCAGGATCACCCATTACATCCAGTAGAAGAGTTCCCATCAATACCACCACAAGCTCTCAAGTCCAAACTAATCTTCCACTGTGAGAGGGAGGGGATGGGAAGGAAGTGAACTCAACCACGAGATGCTTTTGGATGAAGACACAAAGTCAAAACAAGGAAAGAACAAGAGACATCAATTACCTTCAATTTTTACCTTTGTAATGAGAGCTGTAGTATTGAATATTTTCTCCCTTGTTTGTCCAGGTTGCTGCTGATGGGGCTGTAAAATTCTTCTCCCCTTTATTAAGCCTTTCTAACCTCAGTGACCAATATTATCTTGTCCAATCTTTCCACTGGTCTTCCTCCTTTATCTAGCTATGTGTTTGTGTATATAGATATACAAAAAGGTGTTCTTCTAGTGACACACAGAATTTTGAGGGAGAAGATGCTATCCAAGCCTCTTCTATTTCAATTATTGTTTATAAAGGTCTGCACAAAATTGGGCACACTCATCTATTTTATGGTAACAGAACCTTTTAGTCTCACAGTCCAAGATGCTGCTTATCAGGTCAGATCTACAGCCAAACAGGAAACAAAATTCCAGAAAGAAAATAAATAATCACCCCAAGCTGCGATATTTTGCAGCTCCCTCTAACTTCCCTTAACAAATTGCCATTCTGCTGGGTTCTTAGGAACATGCAGATAAATGAAAAATAGTTCTAATCTACATTAATAATTTGTGTTAAGTTCCACTTGGACAATTTCATAAATGAATAGCCACATTATAGCCGCCGAAGGTAGCTGTAACCCATTCGCTCATTTACAGACCCAGCACTCCTCAAACAGGGGTGCTCATTTCCATAGCGTACCTGTAGGCAGATGATTTTATCGTTGGATCTGATACAGAACCGCCCTGTAAATTTTGCATGTATTGACAGAGGCCCCTAAAAAAGTTCACAGTGCAAACTGGGTAAATACCCTGGGTCGTACTTTACACAGGTGGCCAAGTGTCAAGGGGAACTCTGAGCACAGGTCCTGCAGCTCTGCTTCGGCCTCTCTCCTCCTCCTCTGTAAGACATGGGCAGTCAGCCTCATCTGCAGTCAATCTGTGGTCAAGGCTGCCATCCTAGCTCACCTCCCAAGCACTCCAGATAGCTTCCTTGAAACAGATCTGGTCCAGAGCACTGCGGTGCACGGTGCACGTGGCTGGCAACTGCGCATCTTGTTTGTACAACACGTCTATCTTACCACAGCCCTGCTGCCTTGCTGTGCGGGGATGGGTTGCACGGCTGGCTGATAGCAGATATATTGCTGCCTGGGTAGCCCCATGCCCCATGCCCCAGGCAGTGGCCCAGCCTCACAGCCCTGTCCCGGGCATGTCAGCTGGTCCAAGAGTGAGCTAGAATTTAGGACAAGAGGAAATGGCCTCAAGTTGCGCCAGGGGAGGTTTAGATTGGACGTGAGGAAAAATTTCTTTACTGAAAGAGTGGTTAAACATTGGAACAGGCTGCCCAGGGAAGTGGTTGAGTCCCCATCCCTGGAAGTATTTAAAAGACGTGTAGATGAGGCGCTTAGGGACATGGTTTAGTGGGCATGGTGGTGTTGGGTCGACGGTTGGACTTGATGATCTTAGAGGTCTTTTGCAACCTTAATGATTCTATGATTCTATGAATGAAACTGGAGACATCTGCGTGCGGACTAGCATTGCTTTGCCACTCTGTCTTAAAAAGGGACAGCTTGCGGGCTCCAGGAACTGATTCATACCAGCCAAAGGCAATGGAGAACTAATGGTAAATCTTCAGGTGAGCCTCCTAGTCCCCACTGGGAGGATTTTGTCCAGAACACAGCTTACCCAACCTCTGTCTGGGCACCAATGCCAAATCAAGCCTGTGGCAGCTGTAACAGAGGCCAAAAAATATTGCTGAAGTCATGAAGTAGTGATACTTATTTTAGGCTATTAGCAGAGTAATGACAAGATGATTGCCACAAAATATACTTCAGCTAGAGTGCAATTTGAAAGTAAAGGAACTTAAACCAGTGAATTTAATGTGCCAGGCACAATGAATGCATTTACAACATCTATTAAAAGCAGGTTATATTTGGGGGAGGGGGTTAATTAAATCTTAGCAGGTTATCAGTAGTTTATTAACTGAACAAGACACCATCACATTAAAGATAATCAATGGAGAATAAACCACAGTCATAAAAATTAATACTGTTCATTCTCACAATGAGGGGGGTTTGCCTTTACCATTAACACAGAGGTAAAAGCGTAGCTGCATCCCCTGTGAAACCATCACAAAAAGAGGAGCAAAGGATAGGATGGCCCAAAAGGAAAGTCATTCAAGGCATAAGTTTCCAACAAAAAGATTAAAATTGAAAAGAAATAATCAGTAATTCTAGAGGGGAAAGAGGAATACGAACAAGCAGTTTTGCAAGCAGCGGAACTAATGAAGCCTGGTTTTCTCCAGCTTTTATGTCATGCAAAGGACTGACTTTCACATTGAAGAAAATGTGAGCTCCAAGTGGAGCACTGTTTTTTTATTGGGCTGGAACATTTATATGGGATTCTTTCCCCAGTGGATTTTCTAGTGTCTAATAAAGAACAAGCCCTTCCTTCAAATGCATCAGGAATAGTCTGTTCTCTCCTTTACCTGGCAGCCTCTTTTATGATTTCTACACCGTGGCAATGTAGTTGAAATTGTAGCGAATAACAGATATAAAATTTCTGAATGGCTGGTGTGAGATACACAGGCATGCCTACCCCCTCCCCTGCTATACATGCACAGAGTGTGCTATTCCTTAATACTTGTTTCGATAAGAAACCAGGCTAAAAATGGTGTTGTCAGAATAATCCATCCTATGGGGAAAATTTAACTTTGGCATGCTAACTGGGTGCAAGACTTCAGGCAATTTGCTACAGAGACCAAGACTTCAGGTTCCTGCAGCAATACTTGTTGCAGGGGAACAGGGTCAATATGGGAGGGGAAGCTGGATCTCTTCAGCATGCTGAGATAGGAGCCTCTGTGATGATGTTAACTGCTGGGGTACAGGAAGGCCAGGGGAGCTGTGTTTAGCACAGCCCAAAGCAGCAGAAGCTGTGCTGTGCAGCCAGAAGAGGTTTTGGATAAGTATGAGAAATTCATCCCCCCAAAAAACAAGGAGAAAAAAAAAAAAAGAAACTTGCATTCAAAACTTGGACTTGCAGAGCTATGTAGCTTCCAGGGTAAGAGCTGGGCATGTGAAAGTTAGTGGTCAACCCATGATACATGCTTTTCTTTTTGAGAAATTAATTAATACACATCTCTTGACTCTCCTCCTGTACACAGCACTTCACTAAAAGCCTCTTCAGCAAAGAAAAGATCATGCCTATGCCAAGAACTGGCCCTCTTTTTCCTGCAAGTACATAAACAAACCTTACAGGGAGAAAAAATGGAGCTGGGCAGTACCTGTTCTTTGGACCCACTCTGATTTGCATGGTAAGTATTTAATCATAATTAATCTCTCGTTTCCCTTGAAATTAAATTGCCCCTTATCACATCTCACTAAATACTGGATGCAGTGAAACATGTATACCATCTTACAAAAAGTTCACCTGTCAGCATTGCAGCGAATTACTGCTGCTTATTCTGAGCTTCATCGTCAATAAGATCCGATTTCTGCAATCACGTGCAGTCACAGGCCACCTGAAGAGAACAACGCTTGGTAATACCCTTTTTGGGAGGGGGAACAAACAACAACAACAAAAACAGGCAAAATTGAGCATGCACAGAGCGCCCAGTTTTGCCTTTAAAGCAATCCAAAGCCTGTGCACACAGAGGAATTTTTCAGTGCACCCCGCATATTTCACTCCTAAAAATGCCCTGATTCTGCAGGCAGTGATACACACATCTTCAAGGAGAAGGATCAGCGCCTCTTCCCCTCAACTTGCCCTCCGTCCAGGCCAACTTAAAGGTCTTTTCAAACATTGTCAAGCTAACAAAAAAACTTCGAGAAGGCAGGGGGAAAAGCTGAGGAGGCCTGAACAAGCTATGCATATTTATAGCACAAACACACCGCCCTATGCTCATTCTCCTTAATCACATGCACACGCTAGCAAGACGGCTCCTCCGAACTTTCTCAAGGACTCAGCCCGAGTGGCTATAGTTCAAAGTCCAACTGCCTTGGCAGCTGAAAAGAAAGAGAAAGCCACGGTGGCTTTGTCAGAATTACAGTGATCCTATTAAAAAAAAATGTCATTCTCTGCTGAGACTTAACATGGCAGTGCCACGCAGCACTGATTGAATCCAGCAGCATTTCAAGCACACAGCTCCTGGTGTAATTAAACCACAGGCTTAATTAGGTTCCCATCACTATTGCTTTCTTCCTGCCTTCAGCCAAGAAGGTATAAGAAAAGATTGTCCAATACACATACTGCAATTTAAAGTCTTGAGTTAAGAACACAGTGGGTGTATATCTGCTATAAAATCTACCCTAAAAACATGCCAGTTGTTAAACTAAGCAGTGCATTAGAAGCAGTTAGATACAATGAGAATGGAAATGGAAAGTATTCTAGGGAGATATTTCAGCTAAAACCAGCACGCACTGTATGCTATCTTTTATTTTAATCATGCTCTAAGCCCTGCCTTTTTGAACTTTTTATAAATTCTGCTATCTCCCTTTGCAGTTACTTACATATTGGTATATAAATTCAAAGACGAGAAGCAATTAGGAATGAAGCGAAGACTCCCCCTCTTGATGCTAATACATCAAAGGAAGTGAAAAAACCTTCCCCCCGCATACACACTCAGTAACACAGAGAGTCTCTGCTCTTCACAGCCTAATAGCTCAAGTAGTGCCAGTCGAGAGTCTGATGTCAGCCTCCGATTACACGGAGATGCCAAGTGATTGGAAAGAGCAGCTTCTGAAAATCCCAGCTCTCTGACTCAGAAGACCACATAACCCTGCAACGATGCTTCTAAAATGCATATGTGTATTATTCATATCAGCTGGTCATATTTTTTTCCCCACTTTGGGCATCATAACATTGCTTTTAAGAGTTCCCTGGGGGGGGTCTCTGCTTGATTTGGGTACAACATGTCTAGGCATGTGTGAAGGAAATGTGTCAGATTAGGGACTTTTTAAAGCAGCCGGCGCTCCCCTGCACTCGATTTGTTTTGCTATCCAGTTTGCAGAGAGGAAGAGCCAGGGGCTGCCTTTAAACAGCCACGCTTAAGAAGCCTGCCTTTGCCAGAACGGAGAAGGAGAGGTTGGGACCGGCTCATGCCAGGGAGCAGTAAAGGCCGGCTTCCTCTCTTTTCTCCCCACCTCTGCATATCTCTGCCAGATCGGCCATAATCTGATCCTTGAAACTGAAGCCACAGAACAGGTAAACCTATGTAAGAAATTTCAACAAAACCTGATTCTGCTGATCCAGAACAGCAGTTGAGTGGCACCGTTACACTGAATATTTATATTTGCTTCCCGCAAGTCCTTCCCTCAGTCCAAGGACATTTGAGAACTATGCAAGAGTTTTCTGGAAACACTCCAGGCCCTTCATCTTTCATAAAGGGAAACTACCATCTTTTTTGCATGTGAATCAACAGGTGAATGACCTCCCCACGCCCTCTGTAAGTTATCAGAGTCCACTTATTTCTTAATCTCCAGATCTCTCCTGTATCAGCAGGGAAACTAACCAAAAGTAGGAATGACTCCATTGATTTCACTGGAACACCCATCTTATGTTTCCATATGAACACATACATTAAATTATAAAGGCTCTTAAACAGAAGCATGGAGTTTTAAAGGGGCTGTGGGAAGCATTTCTGTTAAGCCATCAGATCCACAGTAAGCTTACGGGCCTAACTCTATTTTCTCTGCAGTTTTACTCCTGTGTAAAAGAGTCCTCATTGGTCTTAAAGGAGTTAAGCCATTTCCACCAGGATTTTTAATAGACACACTGAAAACCCTCGCTTGGCTCTTGAGTATGAGCAGAAAGAAGTTCCACTAATGATTATATTACACAGCTATATAGCTGCAGTGAGATGGGAATCCACCTTTGAATATTTTTTGATATCAAGCCTTTTGACTGGCAGGCTGTCCATCTAGCAACAAAAACCCCAAACAGTTCAAACCTGTTACATTAGTTTAAGTACTATCTGTGGAATGAAAAGCAAGGAAGTATAGAACAGGCAAAGGCCTTCTGTGCTACACCAATGGAAGACCAAGTAAATGAGATTCAGCAAAACTCCTGAAGATTTACATCTATGTAACAGGGAACGGCTTCAGAAAACCACCGCTGTCTGCTATTCATCTGTTACCAGGCTGTGCCAGATAAAGGCTAGTGAGTTTACTTGAGCACTGGGCTCTCAGAGCCTTTCCACTGAGAGTCTCACTGACCTCGGCGGGACAAAGGGCTTTACACTCTGCTTTTATCTGCAAACAGGCCAGAGTCTGCTTTCCACAAGCCAACATGCCTGAAGGTGACAACCCCAAATTCCAAAGCATTACATCCCTGCCAAAGCCACCTGACAAATTCCATCCCATTACTTTCTATCACGTACTAAATGGATGAGAAAAAAAAATCTCTCAAGCCCAGCCTCTGAATGGTCGTGTTCTTGTGTAAAAGGTCTTCTATTGCTATTCTGTAAACAAAGATAAGGACTCTTCTTCCTAAATGACGGTACTCTAGCTAATGGTGCTCTAGCTAATGTTACCGTAAGGCAGGGATGGGGTTCTTACCTGAGCAGGTTTTTCTTCCTCTGTTCCTCTGTTGTTCTGACAACAGTAAAGGTAAGCAGGAAAGCTGATACTTTGGCCTCCCGTTCCTTTCGACTCTGCTAACTTGCCACCAACCCTCTGTATTTAGAAGCCGCCAAGCACTGAGGAGATTCTCCAACTTTCCCACACCCACAACTTGGGGTATTTGCATTCATGGGCAAACTAGAGTCAAGTGCACCAGAGAGGCGAGTTCTCTAACACTAACAAGTAAGCAGCAACCAGCACAAAACCAGAAAACCACACCTGGCAAGTAAAGCCAAAAGCCCTTCTCCGTTTCCAAAGTGAAGAAGCTGTGTCATTCAATTTGGGCAGGTGCAGGACACAAAGCTGAAGGCAATGGATTACTACATTCAGCGTACAACTCTGCTTTTCTTTGGAGGTTTTATTCTGCACCCAACAAGGATTTGCCAATTAATATGATTTCAGTGTACAAAGGGAGCTCTGAATACATCCTTGTGCCTCATGTCCCCCAGGCTACAGTAGTGTGTACCTCTAAAAGTATAACTACCCTTACACTTAGATATGCTCATACACTATAAAGCACTACAATGCAGAGTTAGGGGAAGCTAGAAATCAATCCTCATTTGTCTCCAGCGGTATCACAGATATTTTCATGTAAATGTATCCAACCCATGGAGGTCTACAGTTGTGCCTCAGCACAACAGAAAATCCATATAATGAAAATTGTACTTTAAATTCTCTAGGATTTTGTGAAGCTGGGATAAAGCGCAACACTTATCTACCCAACTTGCACCTGCTTCTTTTTTCTTTCAAGATGGCACTGACTCTTAAGGTCTTATGTACCTGCCTGGAGATCTCTGCAAGTATGCTCACCAAAACAGCCTGGGATGGCCTTCCGATGCAACTGTATCTTAAGCAGCAATTGAGGCATCAGCACGTTAAGTCAAGGAGGAGGAGCGGCATTATCTGCTGAGCTTTGGGTCCAACATATGTTTTGTAAAAATGGTAGGATTGTGGCAGAAGGCACATAAAAACCTTACAATTGATTAAACATTTCCCTGCAGTGCTCAAAACCCAAACAGAAGAGCATTGTATCAGTGTATGAAAACAAAAACAAACAAAAACCCCAAACCAAACAAAATCAAAACCAAACCACCTAAAAAGCACAATGAAAGAGACTAAAAGCAAAAGTGAAACTAGCCAGGCTGTTCTCAGTAACCGACTTCAATGAAACAGAATAAATTAATGCAGAGCCTAAAATGATAAAGAATCAGTTCACAGCTGTCTTTTTTATCTCAATACTGACACTTCAGGAAAGAAGAAAAACCTATAGGGGAGCTCACTGCAGAGATCCACGGGCCTCTGAAGAGCAGAGTAACACGGGAGATCCCCACACTTCTAAGCGGCTGTAGCACTAACTGCAAGCACGTAGGAAAATCAGGAATGGAGAAGTGGAGCAATGAAGATACAGCAAGCAACCTCTGGAAACGATACAGCTTTTAGAAAGATTGGCTACTGGTAACACATTGATGCTTTCAGAAAAAAAGCCTGGAATGTGTGGAATTCTCCAGGATGCCAGGGTGCAAAGAGGATCTTGTTAACTAGGGCTTTCAAAATCTGCTGCCCCATCATTGCCGATTATTCAGAAAGCAAGATGGCTTACATCATCAGTTTCTGAAAAGTACAATATTCCACTTAGACTGCCAGATCTGTAGTCCCCTGGACTGAGAAATCATCTTTCCGAATAATAACGGCTGCACCGAGTCCCAAGTCTACACACAAATCCAGCACTTCTCCTACATTTCTGTATTACCAAGATAATCAAGCATCTAATAATAAAACTGGGCAGTACCACACTGCTCTGTTCTCTTGCTGGTAATAAGAAAACTCTAAGCAACAGCCAGTCTGACAACAATCATGTTATTCCCACATGGTTCTGCTTTAGAAGCAGACCCTGGAGCTGCTCATGATGAAAAGCAGTAAAGTACTTGGAGTGGCAGAAGGGCAAAGTAGTTACTTCAGGAGCTGAGGAGGAAAACATTTCTCACCCTTGTTTCTCTTCCAGTCAGAGGGTGGGAAAGGATTCATATTTGCAAGATGCTAGCTGGCCAGAGGCTTATAAGAAAGATGAAAGGACAAGCAGCATCTGGGAAGGCAGAGGCAAGGGACCTTGAGTTTATGAAGACGACCTGCTTGTGACTGTCCAGAATCAGTCCTTTATTGCACCTAACAAGATTTTCCAATCACGCTTTCTGAACAGTGGCAAAACCAAAAGCTACCTTACCAGTAGCTCAGCAGAGGAGTTTAAGTTCTTTTCTTAAAGCAAAGCATTCCCAGTCTTGTAAATGTTCACCACTTCAATAATAACAGAGCTGAGAATGTTAAGGCCTCATGAAAATGACAGCAGTAGTGATAAGCATTACTGGAAAAATATCAGTTTAAATTAATTTCAATTTTCTGTTAATAGTCCCTGAACCCAGCATAGATGTTTCATTTGAATACAACACATAATTTTCAATATAAAATACAACATTATTATGCAAAATTGTATGATATGGTATTTTCAAGAGAGCTCCTTTCCTGCTCCCCTTCCCCTCAGTGTCATCTCTGCGATTGCCTAGGAATGGCATTCTGGGCAAGGGATGGGGGTAAGGCAGCCCCTCTAACCACTGGCTCCAGTAGCTCCCAAGGTGGCATTAGCCCATTATTTCCTTTTCCTCACCTAGCCTGTGCCTTCACAAGGGAATCTCGGAATCCAGCTGGCTTACGAGGCATGGAGAAAAAGGCCTTCCAATGTCACAGCTCAGTATCTAGGGCACGTCTGGTAGCGTTATTCTCAAATCACTGTGCTGCACTTGGCATTAGAACATCAAGAATGTCTCATTGTGGCAAGATAGCCTAGTAGTTTTAAACTGAGTACTTAAAAAATGTGTGGTTGGGCCACACTGTTGTGATGCTAACATACTAGTACATGGCATCTCGGTCAACGTGCCAAGCAGCCCAGCACCTCCAGACTCCTGGTATGCAACAAGTTCAGTGCGACCATTACAGTCACGCCGTAGGTGCAGGGGCTGCATGCCTGTCACCAACTTGTTCCTTGTGGTGCGAGTCCAAACTTCCAGCCAGTTCTGAGTTATTCTTAGATGTGTCATTTGGACTGGACAGCCGAATGCCAGCCCAGAGGCCACCTCATCGTTCCCATGTTTGCCACAGGAGGTAGAAGTCAGTATGCTTTAATGTGATGCTGGTAAGGTCCTGGGCAGACCTGTGATGACCACCTGCGATTGCTCTCTTGGTTTCAAAAAACCAACAGGGTGCAGTGACTTGAGTGTAATATTGTCAGGAGTGAATTGTGTAGGCGCTTCATGCTTAAAACAAACATTAGCATAGTTTTGCTGAAAGCAATAACGAAGGAGGAGGTGTCAGCCCAGAAAGGAGAAAGCACGCTATCATTATACACTACAGCGAGGGTGAGCAGTTTCCTGCCAGGCGGTTTTATCCAGCCCTTGGGAACACTGAGCAGTCCGGAGGCCAAAGGGAGGTGTCGCTGCGGATGCGTATGGATTTGGGGGATGTGAGAAGATATGCAGAACGGTGCGGTCCAGCTCCATGTCCCAGTTGAGATGTTCAGACTATGCATTTGCACTATGTAAATGCAGCTGCGCTGGTCCAGCACTGGATGGGGAATAAAAGCAGCCGGAGCACGCAAAGAAGTTGACTGCTCATGCACATTGGGTCAGTGTGGAGGCTTTCACCTTTAAAGCACATGTGGCACAGCACTGCATGGAAAGAAGCGATGAGGACTGGGCGATGTGCCTGCGAGCAGCTGTATAGCTGGAGGCAAGACGCACCCCTACTGGAGGATGGGTAGTGGCAAAGCCCAGCACTGTGGAGGAGCCCTTGGCTGGCCAGACCGAGGGACATGTGCAGCTCTATCAGCGGCACTGCGCTGTACATTGTACTGTATACAGGGGGGAGGAGGAACAGCAGGCGGACACGGGGAAGATCATGACCAAAAGTCTCACCACTCCTAAAGAGAGAAGGATTTAAAGGAAAACAGGACACCACCAAAGAAGCAGATCTGTATTTATCATCGCAGGGGTAAGGCCAGACTCTCTAATTAAGCACATGACATAACTGTGCTGTAATATCAAGGTTTTGCACTGTTGTTTGAAAGCAAGCTGCACTTGCACAATCCAGAAAGAAAAAAGCCATACAGATTAGAAAGGCTAAGCTCTGCTCTCACTTACATTAGTATATACCCACAGTTACTCAGCTCAAAAGACTTACAGATGAGAATGTGATACAAGGAGTTTCATTTCCTTAGACAGTTCCCTCACTACATCGGCCAAGCCTCCTTCTCACCGCAGTTTCCAATCACAGCCCAGCACTCTGCTCTGATTACACACTCGTCCTGAAACCACAGAAAGCCTCCCTCGGTCTGATCTACAGTTGATGTGTGTTAATATATCACCAGCAAAGTCACTCTACAGCTGCCGAGGATCTAGTTTAAATACTGCTGAACGCTTAAGGCTTGATTCTGTTCATCAGTACAGCTTAGACCCTAGAAGAGTTACTCATATTTCCACACCGCTCCAACGGGGAGAAAACCCAGAGCACGATTTTTTAAATGGCACGTTCATTAAAAACACCTAGAAGAGGGCATGCTCTCATTCACAGTGTAAATTCACTTCACTGTACTCACTGGAGGTACTCGGGATTTAGAGAGGAACAGCAGAAAGCAAAAACTAAGCCAAATTCCCCTTTGAAGCCATTGCTTTTCCTAAACCAGATATTAAGAGGACAGGATCGACACCAATCTCTGCTACTCCAGACTTCCAATCCACAGCCCTACCTATCAAAAAAATACATATTCACAAGCGCTTGGGGAGCGTATGCACCAGTGAGAGTACAAATCATTACACTGCTGTGAACACGAGCCATATTCAGCAGAAATCAGCAGCTGTTAGGACTACGGAGCCTGTCACCGCTTTTGTAGTTTGGGTGGAGAAGAAGCAGGATTCAAGCACTTACTGCTCATAACACAAGCCGCATATTGCCTTGATCTTTTCCTCCCCCC
>NW_008824940.1:1511887-1512935 GCF_000699105.1 Pygoscelis adeliae | reverse complement strand
CGCCCCCCGCCCCAGCCCGTCTCCCCTCCGGCGGGCGCACTGCTCAGGTGCGAAGAAGAAGGAAAAGATGCCGAGAGGGGCAAAAGGGAACCCAAGTCAGGATGGCCCGACCGCTGCAGGAGGCCGGTGCCTGCCCACTGGTGGCACATCTCGGGGCACCGTGGAGGATACGGCACCCTCCAAAGTCAGGCGGATGCACTTGGACACCCGGCTTCTTAGGAGGTGTCGGGGAAAACTGGGTTCCGGTCAGACAAGGAGCACCATTTCTGACGCAAGGCAGCTGAGCTTGCTTACATATGCTCCTGCAAGTTGAACATGCCTAATGAGCAGGCATGGAATCTGAATGTAAACTGTAAATTATTAGTGGTAAATACGCTGTAAGGGATGAGGCCCAAGTGACTGCACTGTGAGCCCGGACAATGCCCGGAGAGAAGGCTCCAGAAATAGCAAAAGGCAGTCATGGGGGGCCTGGCGGTGTCACTTCCCTTGACTGACTGGTGTCTCAACCACGCCTGGAATTGGGGCGAGAGAAGGTTCCAGAAGTCCAGGGGCTGGGGCCAATAAATAGGGGCACGTATGGGCCTCGGGGACACTCTCTACACTGAACACCCCTGTTGGCAGGTCTGACGCGAGCCGGGACCCGGGACGGGTGATCTCCCTATGTCTCCCTGCCTCTAGCGCGCGCTCTCTCTCTTTCTTTTCTCTTAAAGCTGTTAAGTAACACAAGGCCTACCTCGACTTCTCATAAAGCTGCATAGCTTAGGTGGATATAATTGTGAGAGGGTCAATATTTACAGAATGTTCGTTCCATTAAAGTTGATGTTTATGTATGGACCTTGAGTGTTATCTCACCTTAATCCACACCGAGGGGATTTGCGAACCTTAGTCACTCTCCCCTTCTTGTAGGTGGGATGTGACATATAAATTGGTGTCACGGACAGGATCCCCTCAGTGTTGGAAGGTCCTGAGGGGTACCGACTCTCCACCTGGTGAGTGTGGGCGGGGAGAGCCGAGAAGTGACCTCTCAGCGATGAGCCGGGAGAGGGTC
>NW_008824940.1:1497105-1508383 GCF_000699105.1 Pygoscelis adeliae | reverse complement strand
TGGTCGACAGCCGGCTGAACATGAGCCGGCAGTGTGCCCAGGCGGCTAAGAAGGCCAACGGCATCCTGGCTTGTATCAGAAATAGTGTGGCCAGCAGGAGTAGGGAAGTGATCGTGCCCCTGTACTCGGCACTGGTGAGGCCGCACCTCGAATACTGTGTTCAGTTTTGGGCCCCTCACTACAAGAAGGACATCGAGGTGCTGGAGCGTGTTCAGAGAAGGGCAACGAGGCTGGTGAGTGGTCTGGAGAACAAGTCTTATGAGGAGCAGCTGTGGGAACTGAGGTTGTTTAGCCTGGAGAAAAGGAGGCTCAGGGGAGACCTCATCGCTCTCTACAACTACCTGAAAGGAGGCTGTAGCGAGGTGGGTGTCGGTCTCTTCTCCCAAGTAACAAGCGATAGGACGAGAGGAAATGGCCTCAAGTTGCGCCAGGGGAGGTTTAGATTGGATGTAAGGAAAAATTTCTTTACTGAAAGAGTAGTTAAACATTGGAACAGGCTGGCCCGTTGAGTCATCATCCCTGGAAGTATTTAAAAGACGTGTAGATGAGGCGCTTAGGGACATGGTTTAGTGGGCATGGTGGTGTTGGGTTGACGGTTGGACTCGATGATCTTAGAGGTCTCTTCCAACCTTAATGATTCTATGATTCTTCATCACTCTCCCCTTCTCATAGGTGGGACATGACATACACAGAGCAGATACCGCAGAAAGAGCTACCATAAAAGGAGAGCCAAGCCTGCTGCAAATGCAGGCATCCCACAGCTTGGAAACGCTAGCCTGAGTTTGCCCACTTACCCCTAACTTGTCATCCTTGCACACGTGTGTTGCGATACAATCTGTCATTAAGTGACCACATACAGGCAGCTTTCAATTACCTCTGGTCAAATAATCTGAGTTGCAGATATCTGCGCCGGAGAGAGCATCGCCGCCAGCCCGGTGGTACGCGCACCCTGGGCTCTGCGGGCACAGCAACCTGCTCCTGGGACAAGCTTAGGTCCAGAGCATGGATACGGTTCCTTTTGCAGAGCTCGAAGTCTGAGCTGATAAACTTTGCCGGCCCTGCTGCTGGCTTTCGGTACGGACAGTTCCCGTGCCTCCATGCTGTGCCTCTGGGAAGGGGAACACACCACCGTGCAGAGTTAGCACGGGTCTTTAGCTCAAGTCTCTAACTCAGTTTGAAATGGGCAGCCCTGGCCCTGTGCTCGGAGGGGGAGGAGGGCACAGAGCCTGCCGCTGCCTGCCCCAGTCTCAGTGCCACCTCCCCACGCCTCCTGGGGGGCCTGAAGTTTGGGTGCGACCCAGCGGGAGTGGGCAGGGATCTGAGAGCCGTCACAGACCCAGGGGCAGTGCTTAAGCAGTACTAAAAATATTTCTTGGACCCAAGCGGAGCCACTGTTAAAATCACTGGGCCATTTGTATCCTGTACTCCTGAGTTTCTTCCGCAGCAGGGTAGCTTGTAGCCCTGGTAATGGATCACGGACTGTACTGCTCTTCCCACCTGTGGGAATCATGGCATGTTATTTATGAGCCACTGAAAGGTATTTCAGTATTTCACTTGAGATTCATAAAAGGGGAGGGAGTGGTTAAGTTTCAATGCTCCAGAAAGAGCAGCAGCTGTCCAAACTGTCACAAGATAAGGACTACAGGAGTCAAACCTGTTGGAAACAGCCTTGTAGCACTCGCCAGGCAGGGGCAGGAGCTACCTGTGAGGAAAACAGCTCTGGCGCTCGTCCTGCCTCTCTCTCAGGCACCCAGCGAGCCACTGGATTGGGCTGGTGAAAGGTGCAAGCTTTTCACCATAACAGGTGAAAGCTGCAAGAGGCAGGATTTTAGACTGCACCTTACCACAGCCTCCTGGTTGCATGTAATGTCTGACCGGCTTGGGTAGGACAGGAGCTGTGCAGCTCTCTTCCTTCCCTTGAAAATAATGCCTTGGTTCCTGCAGCATATCCCTACTCGTCCTCAGCAAAGCTACCAGAAGCCGGCACTTGCTCTTCCTTTACCTTTCCCGGTCTGTTACTACTAGTCCGCATTGCCGTAGGCTCCATGGTCTCTCTCTTTGTCTCAGGCTTGGAAAGGTACAGCTCGCCTTAGGGACACTACTAGTCCCATGACGATTGTGTGACTTCTGTATGTAGCAGCACGAGACGCACGCAGTGTCGAAGCCACACATGAGTGAACTTGTTTAAAGGAGGCAGGTCCTGCCAAGTCTGTGCATCTCCACCATAGGGAGCTTATCTTCATTTTGGAGGTCTCATTGCATTTCTGTCCTTCCTTCCATGAGTGTAGATGTTGCCCTTTCTCTTAGTTTTTCATTGCAAACAGAACAGACTCCAATACCCAGCTCAGGTGTGGGGCGCTGGCACTTTCCACCAGGCAGGTAGAGATGACATCTCGGTTTCCTTTGGTCAGAATACAGCTCCTAACATTGCAGGCACTGGGGGGGTGAGGTAACGCCTCGCCCCAGTCATGCACCTACTATATGTTTTCCATGAGTAATATTGGGTGGTGCAAATCCAAATTCAGCAGCTTCTCGGCTGCCTGAGGGATTGCTCTTGGTGTGTCTGTTCAATAGCAGACGTAGTAAGTGGGGAGCCATCCTGAATGTTAAACTCAGCCTCAGGGGACGGGTGTCTGGAGGCTCTCTCTGTAGCCAAAGGACAGGAAAAAATTCTTCCATGCAGGGTTTTGAATGCTTAAAGTTGGGCCTCAGCTCTGAAGTGCCCCTCAGAGGGGCCTGTGCCTCTGCACTGTCTGCAGGGGCAGCCCAGGGTGGATAGCTTCCCTGGGCTGAAATTAAACCTCAAGAGTATTCCCCAGGGTATTAATTTGTGAACACATCAGCCTGGAGCAACCTTCCGCTCCAACAGATTTCAAGAAGCACTTACAGACCTCGGAGACTGAGACATGTCAGAAAGAATATCGGTCATGAACAGAGATGAGTATGTGAAACAGTTCCTTATGTATTTATTTATGGCAGGAAAAGCCTCCTTTTGGACTGCACTGCTTTCTCACGTGTGTGAGCTGTATTCCCTGCATTCGTTGCTGTAAATTTAGGTTGGGATGCTGCTGTGGATGGCATTGGCTTTCACCCATGGCAATGAAAGCCTCCACGATGGTTTGCTTCAGACATACAGTATGAGGGCAGAAGAGTGGGCAAAAAGGGTGAAAGAAAGGTCCTGCTTGACCTCTCACCGGTGCTGCTGGTGGTAGGCAGGCACCTGGTCATAACCTACAGTAGCTGCTGTGCAGCTTCCCACCCCCATACCACAGCTGTATTCATCCCCTGGCTTGCATTTGCTGCCGATATCCTTGCTGAGGTGTGATTTTACAGCGACACCAGCTAGGGGATATTCGTGCTGATGGAGATAGAGGGCAGGACCATTGGCAGCTGAGAAGGAATCTGGTTCCCTGCTGCAGCGAGCTGCAGGAAGCAGGGAGGTGGGATTAGGCAATCTCACCCGGTTTGGCAGGGCTGCTCTGGCCTGCTGCAGTGTGTCTTGTTCTGCAGTGCCAGAAAGGGAGGAGAGGCTGATGAGTGCTGTAAGCTATTGTCATTTCCTCCTCTTTCCACGGCTGTCGGGAAGATGCCTTTAGGCATCATATTAATGAAGCTGTGGCCTTTTGACCATGACGTGGCATCTGTCATCACTGATGCTAGCCCCCCCCCCAAGTATATTGCTTATTTATTCTCAGCAAGATGTCACAGACAGAACATTACCAAACCTGTATCCACTTAGGCTAGCAAAAAGTATCCTCGTTCAGAAACTCCCTTCAAGGTTCAGCTGCCATTCTGCCCTTAGACCCAAAAGTGACGTTCATTGATCACACCAAGGCCACATTAAAGGTAAAAGCCCACAAGGCAGGAAAGTAGCACAGTCAGGGCAGTTCACTGTGAGTCTGGACCTGCTCATTTCGGACTCTCAGCCCTGCCAGTTTGTCTCAGAAGGCACATGTTAAGACCACGTCCAAAACATGGGACATTAGGATTTTAGCTGGGAAATACTTTTGCTGAAGAGGCTCCCTGGGTTTGAATGGCTTAGTCAGGTAAAAGGCTGGTAATTCAGCTTTTGACAATATAGAATCATAGAATCATAGAATCATTAAGGTTGGAAGAGACCTCTAAAATCATCGAGTCCAACCGTCAACCCAACACCACCATGCCCACTAAACCATGTCCCACCTCATCTACACGTCTTTTAAATACTTCCAGGGATGGTGACTCCACCACTTCCCTGGGCAGCCTGTTCCAATGTTTAACCACTCTTTCAGTAAAGAATTTTTTCCTCACGTCCAATCTAAACCTCCCCTGGCGCAACTTGAGGCCATTTCCTCTCGTCCTATCGCCAGTTACTTGGGAGAAGAGACCGACACACCGACACACCACCACAATATGTCCTATGTTCCCGAAAACACCCTTCTGTTTGGGACACGGAGGTGATTTCATCCTTCAATGTGATCTAGCCTTTGAAGGCAACACTGCCAACGTACTGGGGCACACATCGTCTTACTGCTAGTTCCTGCTTCCATACGACTTTATTGGCACAGTCAGCTATACAAGTGTTGACAAAGCACGCAAGAGACCGCGAGTCTCTTCTAGGAGCTGCTACATGAATAGGTATGGATAGGTACAGGTATGAATATTCCCTGTTCATCCCTGCCCCTGCGATCTCTCACAATACTCACAAATACACTGTTGCTGCCCCTTTGCCGTCACCACTAATGCTGTGCAGTCTGAATTTTCTTCTGTCCTCCAGGCCTGGGCACCCTTTTTCCTCACAGCTCTTTGGGAAGGAGAATTTTGCGATTCTCAGTAGAGCTGTTTCCCTCGCACCTCCTGGTGAGGACACATATGGGCATTAGAGCGTTGAGTCTTTCTCTCCGTTAATCTCTCTCTCCTGTCCAACTGGCTTTCCCCAGGCACTCGTGTGCTGTCACCAGCTTACAGTGATCCGGCCCGCTACAGCTCTTTCTGGTAGTTGCTAATATTTGTGTCACCAAAAGGCTTTTCACTCTTAAACTATGACCCCACTGGTTTAGTCACTGGTTTAAGTGGGGAAAATGCAGGGCCTGCAGGAGTCCGTGTACCTGTAGCAAAAGGAATAATTGGACTCCACATGGTGCTGCAAATCATACAGGGCAGGCAAAACAGAATTAAAAATCTGCAACCTAACTCCCTTTTTCCAAACTCTCTTAATTATAGGTGTTATAGAGTTTACTTGTAATCAGACTAGGGATGACATTTCAAACTGAAGAGTGTTTATTAAACTGACGCTTCCTTTAAAATGTGCCTGAAGTCAAGGCTGACATGCTAATTGAATTTTATTAGTAAGAAACGTCTGTTTTAATAAGGAAACTTCCTTATGTCTCTAGCAAGTTCATGTTAAGTGCACACCTACTGAATGTTTTCCATCACTACTATCTGGCATTGCTAGTCAGAAAAAACCCTCGTTGGAGCATCCCCCTGAACAGTGGATGCTGTAATTTCCTTTGATATTGATATTAGTTTCACATTCATACATCCCATTGACTGATAGCACTGGGAGATGTCAAGGAAGAAAAAAAGAAAGCTGTTTAAATACTGTTATCATTTAAGCCTTTAAAAATAATAATGCTTAAGAATGTGCAATAAATCCAAGACCAAACAGTGGGAAATTGGGAATTGCTGGCAAACTTCAGGGTCACCCCAAAAGCACTAAATGGTTCCAACTGCTCTAATATGACGGGTGTAAGTATCCACACCGTTATCCTAGAGAATACTGATTCTTGGTTTGTCGTTTCAGAAGAAGGGAGCTATGCAGAGGACATTTGGGATGCCTCTCCTAGACTCCGTACCAGAACGCAGCACAGCAGAGTAACTGCGCCGCTGGAGCAGCCTCCAGCTCCGAGCTGGACTTCAGGGAAGCTAGGCTTTACCATGTGGCCTGTGCCGCTGTGTGTTAGGAAAGGGCAGGTGGGTACTTCTTCAGATGACAAAGCTCTCAAACTAAAGTCAGGCTCTATTTTATATAGGAGAGCTCTGTTGGAGCAAAATTGCCGGTGACCTCAGCTGGAACGCAATGAAGCCTGTCTCCAGCCTGTGCAGAGAAGTGGTTAATTCAATCTCTATAGTCCCAAGTGGGAACATTCAGGATGACAAAAAGTTAACAAAGGTGGTTATATCTTAAGAAACCACGATAAAAGAAGAGGCAGACAAAAATAAACTGTGTTCTTTACAAAGAAATATAATCCACTCAAGGGGAACAGGAGGAAGAAAGAAGATGTTTTACTTCCAGTGTGAGATCCATCCACCCTCTTTGTTGCTCTGACTTCTTAATTGCACTTGATTTGGTAGTGGTGGGGGTTTAACCTGCACATTGTGGGTGTTGTTTCACTGTTCTCTTTAATTTTACCTGCTGGCATCAGGCGGTTTGTGCACATCAAGCCAAGTCTGCAGTCTTGATTCAGGACTCAGCTGACCTCAGCTGACATTTTGCCTGTATCAGGACAGTGGGGGCAACACTAGTGTAGAGAAAGGGAGATTTATTGGGAACAGAAGGTGAAAACCCCATCATCCACAGAGGATCATTTGTTCGTTATTAACAACATGCATTTTTACACTTCCCAAAATAATTTGGCATGTGCTGATTGCACACTGAACGTGTCCTAACTCTCTATCGTACGGTCTAAATGTGGAAGTAATTTCAAGTTTCTGTATTCTGGTGTCAATCCAGCTTGCAGTTCATGTCACCAAGTTGAGGCCAGTAAAATGTCACTTCTACCCCTTACGCTTATGGTGAGGAGCTGAAGAAGGAGCTACTCTGGGAAAGGCCAGGTCAGGTCAGTGCCTCCACGCTTCCCACTGCTTCTCCCAGAGAGGAGGAACTTCAGTTTGGTCAGGTGGATGTTCGCCTCCCCTGTACCTTTCTGTGTTGTGGCATGACCTTATCTCACTTGGCCCTGGATGCTGCTTGGAGAGCAAGCTAGCTTTGCATTTCTGAGAGAGGAGAGTACGTCCACGTCGCAGGTTTTGGTGCAGTGCCTCATGCCAGCCATCCCGCAGCAGTTTTAGGCAAGTTCCTGCCATTGGGCTCGCTGATGTGGATTCCAGCAGAGGAAAAGCAAATCCGACAGGTTTCACCTTTCGAGACTCGTGAGGGAGAGTGTGTTAGGGTATTTCAAGCTCTGGCCTGCAGTGTGCAGGCCATATTCCAGCTCAGTGTGGCAGAAGTTTAATTTATCAGAAAGCCCATGCTCCAGGGGTCCAAAATAGCAAAAAAGGGAGCAAATCAGGTTTGAAGACCATTGGGACAAGTAAATGCAAAAGCTCATGCTGCCCTGCACATACTCTTTCCAGCTGTGGAAAGATAATGATTTCCATTATGAATAAAAGTTTGTCTGCCAGAAGAAACTCTTTGATTTTGAAAGAAATCAAAGTAACAAAAGATAAATAATTACTTAGTAGGTGGGCTAATTCCTTCTTCCACATCTTTGTCCGCAACAGAGACAAAAAGCATAGCTTTACGATCAGTGGCTTGGCAGTGCTTCCAACCCTCCACCAACAGAACGGAATGGCACCCTAAACATTAGTATTTTAACTCTTACTGTAAAGCAGCGAAGGCTGGCTTGTACCCTTGAGCAGACTGAATAGTTCCTACATGTGGCAGTATCGGTTCTGGAGGCAGAGCCACCAGTCCAGCTTTTAAGAAGACTCTTCATCTGATATAAATAATTTTTAGTTTGAGACCACTTGTGGTCTCATCAGGGCCAGTCAAATCAGCTTCCTGTTTTGTTTAACTAACAAGTAATACTTTAAGTGCTCTGAAAATGCACCATAATAGGAAAAATCTGATGAAGTAAGTGATTACCGTTTCAAAGGAAAACAAAGTTTATAGAAGCATAATTAGTCATCTGCTCTTAAACTAGAAAAATATGGTAGAGAAACTGAAAAGGTATCTTTGGGGTTTTACAGAGATACAGAAACATGGTAAATAATGGAATGTCATTAGAATCTGCATTTATTTTAAGGATAAACAGAGCTATTACACAGTTACTCACCTTTATATCTGCCCTTCCTGTATTCTGCCTAATGGGCTTTCTTCCTTGTGTACAGAAAAAAACCCAGCCCTATCCTGTTTACAGATGAGCTGCAATATACTTAAAATTATTACTTCAGATTTTGTACATTAACTCTGTCTGCTGGCAAGAGGAAAACCTTCTCATATTATCTAATTATGGCTTCAAGCAGCGCTAATGAAGAAGTTGTGCAGGCTGGGGCCTGTTCTCTCTTGTCTGGAGGCATCGACAGCGAGTCTGTGGTTGTGGTCGCACAGAAACAGGGAGGGAGGCTGGGGTTGCCAGGCACAGCAGCGTGCAGAGTGAAGTTTAGCACTCAAGAGCGCAAACGCCGAGTCAGGTCCACATCCCCGATGTAGGATTGCAGTCTTGATTCGTGAGGCTGAGACCCCCATCAACAGCTCCTTCCCCCTCCACCCTGGTAGCCTCAACTGGGATGCCTCTCGGAGGTGGCCAGGCTGGGTCAGGGATGGAGACCTCCATGCTTCGGGGAGGTGAGGCGTGCAGCTCTGCCAGCGCAACCGCGGCACGTGCCGACAAGCGTATTCCTGGCAGTGGGCTGCAAGCCGGGGCGAGAAGTCGCTGCCTGGCTTCAGGAAAGTCACGTCTGGTCGATGGTGGGTGAGACCCAGGTATATATATCCACTGGAATCAAATGAGGTACCTATGCCGATGTAAAATAAGGGAAGGTCAGTGGTGACTCAGGCTAGATGAGCCAGGCTGTGTCCGCACTCATAGCAAGGACTGAAGCATGGCATGATCAGTGAGCTTGCTACTTTGGTTTAGTATCATGGATGCAACAATTTAGCTGTCAAACCCACTGTAGAACCCTAACACAAAACTCACAGCTGAGGTCCATGCTGCCATTCCTGACCTGTTACAGATTCCAGAGCTAACTGTTTAGGGTTAGCTGTGCTAATTTGCTAAACACTGTTGAAATCATGGCATGGGCATACATGTAGTCACTCCATAAAGAATATAGAGTAGTGCAGAGAATAGGATACCAAGGAGAATCAGAAGAAACTCAGGTATGAGTTAATTGGGATTTTCTCCTACATCTCATTAACCTCTGGGATGGAGAATCCAGCAAAGCTGTGATTTATTTATCGTAGATGTATTCAAAGGATACTGCATAACTTAGTGTTCTGGCACTGTGAAAGTTATTTGCAATAATGATTTTTTTTAAATTCTTAGTAGAAAAGTGAGTGCATATTCCCTTCCCCCACTAAATTAAAAAAAAAAAAAAAGAAAAAAAGAAATTGCAGAGTAACATTCAAAGGCTCATTAAAAGCAGCCAGGGAAAATAGATTACAGAGACTTCAAAGACGCACGATACTGGTTAAGAATCAGCCCTCTTTTTCAAAGAAAATGTTATTAGCTAATCCTTGAAATTTGGGTTTTGGCAGATTACACAGTATTTCCTGCAGGTGCAGAAACAAGAGAGTATTAAAAGAGTTTTGGTAATGCACAAAAAACTTCCCAACTAGACTTATGGTTCCATCTGTTCAAGCCAGCCTGAGTGAACTCCCTGATTCCTCATACATGTACTGAAATGTAGCAGCATTTCAGGAGACTGTAACCTACATGAAGCTGTATATCTCCTTTACTGAGAAAGCAAGTCTGTTAAGGTAATGTCTTTTTTTTTTTTTTTTTTTTAAAGAGGAAAAATAATGCCTTTAGTACTGCTATTATCAGTAGTATCAGGGGAACTAACAGAAAAGCCAATGCAGTGTATAGCGGAAACAGTGTCTACGCATAGGTTAACAATTGCACTATTGAAACACCATAAGCATGCAAACAAACATCACTCCCCACCACTTTCCTGCTTACATCAGTAAGGAGATGCTTTGACATATCGTCTCTTTTAAGATCTTCTTTACAAGGTCCCTTGTGTGTCTCTTTGTCTGCTTTATCCATGGCTAATCCCAACTCCTCTGTTAGTTACAAGCCCCTGGTTATCAAAAGAGACAAGGCCAGCCACATCTCTCTCAAGTCCTTTGTTAAGCTGAGATCCTTTGGCTTTGATTTAAAACCTGGCTGTCTCGCAATGACAATTTTCCCACTGAGACTTTCACCTAAAATTTGGCCCAAAAGATGCCCAAAGCTATGTCTCCCTGTTTCCATGGCAACCAATTGCTTGAAGTCAAATAACTGGACTTCAGATGCCCTTAGTAGTTAGCAACCTGAAAAGGAGCACCTGAATCAATAAAGGATGATGGAGTAGCAGCAAAATTTGCAAGGAAACTTATTCCTATTTTCTAGCAATCCAAACAGTTGTTCTGTTGCTATTCATTTTCAGATATACTCTGAACAACGTTGCTTATAAATTCAATGCAGAGACATTCAGGTGCATGAAATTCAAACCATGGCACAACTGAAGTTCTCGACTTGTAGAAAAGAGACCACAGGAGCTCAGTTCGTTAAGTCTATCATTAATGATAGAGACCTATGTCTGTGTACATTAGGAGACACAAATGTTATAGGGACATGGTAAAGCTTACCACCTTACTGAGTACTTTGCACCTGTCCTGAAGAAGGTATTTTGAAGTGTTCTTGAGATCTTGAATATGGTATACAGGCACCTGCATTTGCTTCTAAAAGACAGCTTCTCTTATTACTTACAAGTTCATTCTCTGAAGCATATTTTGTCTCCATACATGGCATCAGACATACAGTGCTGAGGCCTAATATCAGAAAACCTGACACAGTTACAATTGTTATTAGAGCCACATGCGTATCTACTGCAAAAGAGCCACAAGGTATCACATCAAAGAGTTAAACTGGTTCAAAAATGAATATTTGTTTGTCTCAGATCTCAAGTCAGTCTGCAATGAACAGAGAGATGAAGAGACAAGATAAATATTTTGGCCAGGGTGGCTTGTCTGTATTGATTTAGCACCTAGAATAACTAGGTATTTTCCAATACAAGTTTTTCATTAGAGCTCTCTGAACTAGCTGGGAGAGCTGGGACAGGAGGAGGAGTATGGCTGATGACACCAAACGGGATTAAGGCAGCATTATTAAATGGGCATCACCAACATTATACAACTATGTGTCAAAAAGCTCAAGGGCAGCCCTGGCTGCAGTGACCACGAAATGGTGGAGTTCAGGATCCTTAGGGCACCAAGGAGGGCGCACAGCAAGCTCACTACCCTGGACTTCAGGAGAGCAGACTTTGGCCTCTTCAGGGATCTGCTTGGTAGGGTGGCATGGGACAAAGCCCT
>NW_008824940.1:1489912-1495742 GCF_000699105.1 Pygoscelis adeliae | reverse complement strand
AGGGTCCTGCACCAGGGTCGGGGCAACCCCCGGTATCAATCCAGGCTGGGGGATGAAGGGATGGAGAGCAGCCCTGCCAAGAAGGGCTTGGGGGTACTGGTGGGTGAAAAGCTGGACATGAGCCAGCAATGTGCGCTCCCAGCCCAGAAGGCCAATCGTATCCTGAGCTGCATGAAAAGCAGCATGGCCAGCAGGTCGAGGGAGGTGATTCTGCCCCTCTACTCTGCCCTGGTGAGACCCCACCTGAAGGACTGCGTCCAGCTCTGGAGCCCTCAGCATAAGAAAGACACAGACCTGTTGGAGCGGGTCCAGAGGAGGGCCACGAAAATGATCAGGGGGATGGAACACCTCTCCTATGAAGAAAGGCTGAGAGAGTTGGGGTTGTTCAGCCTAGAGAGGAGAAGGCTTCGGGGAGACCTTATTGCAGCCTATCAGCACTTAAAGGGGGCTTATAAAAAAGATGGCGGCAAACTTTTTAGCAGGGCCTGTTGTGACAGGACAAGGGGGAATGGCTTTAAACTAAAGGGAGGTAGATTTAGACTAGATATAAGGAAGAAATTTTTTACACTGAGGGTGGTGAAACACTAGAAGAGGTTGCCCAGAGAGGTGGTGGATGCCCCATCCCTGGAAGCATTCAAGGTCAGGTTGGACGGGGCTCTGAGCAATCTGATCTAGTTGAAGATGTCCCTGCCCACGTCAGGGGGGTTGGACTAGATGACCTTTAGAGGTCCCTTCCAACCCAAACTATTCTATGATTCTATAAAAAAAACCCAAAACCAAACTAGGCACAAAACCCACCTAGGTCCACATTTACTCTGTTACACAAGTGCCTTGATTTTCAAAAGTTTCTCTTATTGGCCCTTATTGCTCTAATTTATTTGACGTTTATGCAGATGTGTCAAAGTGCCCGCTGAAAAGTTTAATCCAATATAATACTGTTCAGAGAACAAGAGGGCTCAGGAGATTTAATTTTTTTGTTAGAAGAGAGGTTTGAAACAACTTGGGTGTTAGAGAATATTTATTGCTCAAGGAAAAATAACCCAGAAGTTAGTAAGTGAAATAAATGTTTCTGGAAATAAAAAGGCTATGTCTTGAGTGCAGGGCATCTGAGCAGAGCTGTATAACTTACTGTAGTTCTCATTTCCTTTGCATAGATTTATTCCCCTGCAGGTGACAATAAAAACGATGTTGGGTGTACAGCAGAATCACCCCCTGACTCTTCCCTGTGGGCAGAGGCCCTTGAGGGCAGGTGGGGTAAGGAGTGGGAGAGAGGCTGCAGAAAAAACACAGGTTGGGGGGTACTCTGACCCTAACGTGAGCCTCTTAACTGTAATTATAAACATAAGAAAGGTATCTAGAACTCCTGTACTCACTCTTTACTTAATGTTGTGGGTCAGTGAGTTGTTCATCTTGATAAGACGAGAATCGTGCTCTAAAAATGCCTGTATCTGCCCCTGGTTTATAGAGGCACTGTCTTCCTAGCTTGGACATCTCAGTTACAAACCAGCATCAAGAGTCAGGTGGAGTGAATCTGGGCCCCAATATCTCCCTTTTGGAGCAAGATATGCTCACAGTATATCTCAACACCTTCTGTATTAGCTTAGCAATATCAGCGTTTCCAGTGAACTTCCTGGAGTCTCTGGCTCTTCTCATCTGGAAGGCGGAGAAACAATGACCCCTGGAAGATTTTGAGGGAGCATGAGAGAGATGGGGAAAAACATCAGAAAAGGAGAGCGGCCACAGTGAATTATAAAAGCCACAGTGGTTATAAAGTACCTTGCTGACTTTACCCAATCAAAGTAGGTAGGAACAGTGAGTGGGATAACCAGTTTACAGGAGGTGGTACTGAATCATCATGAATCAAGAGGAAGGAGAAGCATGAGGAAAGAAGTACATTTTTCAACCTTGTTCCTACAACTTTACCTACATTTGTTACTATTTTAACATTTGTCGCAATACTTAAAATCTTACCGCAGGCAAAATGTCTCAACAATATTGTTTCTGCTTCAAAACTAGATGCAGAATTCCAGTCCTGTGAGTCTGCCTTGACAAGCATACAACACTGAGCGTTGTAAAGTGAAATCAAACTGAAGTGACAATTCAGAAAAATCCATGTGCAGAACACATTAAAAATTCACTGCAACATCAGTGATCAAGTGTAAGGTCTTAGGTTACATGAAATGAGTTACTAAAGCACAAATTGTTCTTGAGAGCTACTTCTCTTGCTCTCCATAATTAATTTAATACCTTAGATAAGGAGAACAAAGGTCAAGGCTTACTCTCCAGTGGGGGTCACTGTTGAAGAATAGCCTCTAATTTTTCTTCTACGGAAGTTCAAACACATCCTAAAAACGCCGGGGATAATCCATACAGCTCATGCGAATGTATTGGAATTTGATTGGAGCAGTTCACATCAACTGTCAAAGTGAATCCTGTGTAAAGGCAAAGTGTGTGGACTATAGGAAGTAAATTATCAGGTAATTAACACCTCATATGCATAACAAAGAAGTGAAACAAAAAGACGGGAGGGTGGGGAGAAGTGTTTGACCTCAGATGAGGCTTGGCGGGAACGCTGTGGTCACAGAATAAGGAGTCACCAAGAAAAGCTAGCAGCCCTCCTTCCCGCCAGGACGGCATTTAGAAACCTTCAGGTCCTGGTTATCACACTTCACGGTTGTGAAGCCTTTTCACCCGAACTTGCCTTTACTTTTAGTAGAAATGGAAAAGCAGAGGACCTCTGGGGTGCAGTTTGGAGAGGTCTCCGCACACCCCAGAGCCTCCTGCAGTGGGGTCCGACAAAGGAGGAGTCCCGAGGGAAGGAGGGAAGGATTTAGGACATTAGTCCCAGGGGAAGGAGGGAAGGGTTTAGGAAATGGGCTGTGCATTTCAACACACGCCCACACCCTTCTTCTCCAGCCTTCCTGGTGTGAAGGTTTTTCCAGCAAAAGCAAGAGCCTAATGCAGCTGTGAAGTGAGACGTGAGTGCCCACGTTTGGGTTGGTGTGAACTGAAGGGTGCATGCGGCTACATCCCTGGGTCGGTGTCATGTGGCACAGCTCCCACGACTTCAGTGATGTCAGGCCCTTCATCCCAGATGATTGATTGAGGTCCCCGTATTAAACCCTTGATATTAGGAGCTGGTAGCCAGCCACAGGCACTGGAGGGAAAGTGCTATGTCCCTGGTGGCCTAATGGATGAGTTGCTTAATAATGATGAGCAATAAATGAAATCGGTACTCTTGCCTTTCTATATAGCTAGGCTGCTTTTGTACCAGCTGACTGACTGGCCCATTGACTCTGCTTTGGTAACTTTGGTAACTTTGGTAACTTTGGTACTTTGGTAGGCCTGTACCTTCACAAGTATCACTTAAGTGCTGAATCTCACCCCTTAAAAGATATTTACTACTATTCACTGTTGGTATTAGATTTCTTACCGAATCTGCTCTAATGCTTCCATTTTGGACTGAAAACTCCCATAAAACTGAAAATACCCCTTTAGAGCAGCACCACTGTTGTTACGTGATATGTTGTTTCTCGGCAGCATGATCTTTATACCTGGTTGTATTCAGATTAAAAAGCTGATTTACTCCTTGCTTCCAGAGGACAGCAGCAGCAGCAGGCCTCAGACCACAGGGGACAGGCAGAGTTACAGGCGGCCCTTATATACAGACCCCTACTCTTAAAGGCATGGTTTTAATAGAATAAAATAACCATATGTGCTGGGTCAGATCTTTTGCTCCCATAAATCGGAGTGATGCCACCAGAGCTCTGCCATTTTTAATGGCTAACATCCAGCTCAGAAACTTTCAAGCTGTAAAATGTGGAGCAGGCAGCTCTCCCTTCCACCCGGCGTCAGGAGGGAAGAAGGGAGGAGGTATTCGAGTAGTAGTTCCAAACATGAACATGTTAATCCGTGCCTGAAGGGATTATGAACTTCAGCTTTTTACAGTTCAAGGAGCAGCCCCTACCACTGTTAATCATCCCGAGTAACACTTCACTGGGAATAAGTTAAAAGGTCTGTTTGTTTCAGGGAGTACATCCCCGGTGCTTCAAATAGTCCTACCGAAGTTGGATGGAGTCGGAGACACCTGAAATGCAGACATGGCATTTCCTACCTACTACAGAAGTTTTGTGTATTTTTAGCCATTAGTATTTGTCAAAGTCAGGAACTCCACAGTACAGAGGAGAAACCTGGAGAGCAGGAGAAATGCAGTTCGTTTGTTCTTGAGCTGGGACTGAGCTCCACTTCCTGCACCATGCCGGTTCGGACATGTCCGCACACGGGGCATGCCTCCATCCGGTACCTGAAGAGGAGACTCTTTATTAGCCGTAAGCACAAGAGAGATCAGGATTTCAGGAAAACATTGAGAGTTTTTTAAGAAACGTCATCACTCTGAGAAATTAATACTATGAAGAATCAGACTTAAAAATGTCATTTTTAGAAATGGAGTCTCTGTTTAAGAGGAAAACTGCTGGCGAAGACCATTCAAAACCTAAATATGTTCATGTAGCTGTAAGCCTCATGCTTTGTTTAATGCTTGCAATCTCAGCATCTTTGCAACTGCAAAATACCAGTTCTTTCACTTCTGTGCATACCTGTGTCCTTTCATGTCCTTGAACCTCCTTTCTCCATTGCATCTGACTAAGAGTTGAAGTGTGTCAGCCAATGTTCACCTGTGGTGAAATGCAGACATGGCATTTTCTTGGTATATAAAATATATATATAAAAAAATACAAAAAATATATATAAAATATAAAATATAAAAAATATATATAAAATACTCTTGGTACAAAAGCGAACATTATTCATAATGCAAACTATTTCATCTGGAGGACTTGTGTGTGGTGTAAGGAGAAGACATATATGACAAAGACAAAAGAAAACGCTCCTTCTACCTCACCTGAACAGATGTAAACATGTGACTTCATGATGTGCTTCTGTTGCACTCTGTTATAAAATGAAAGCTGAACATTTTGTTCTGCTCCAATTTTAGCATCTTTTCCACAGATAATAGAGGGCACTTCACAGACCAGACTTACTGGGAACATCTTTTTTTTTTTCCCCATAATGTTTATGGAAAAAGAAATTTGTCACACTACCTTGCAAAAGGCAGTTGCTTTGTTGACCAGATGCCAAACTGAAATTCAGACATGGATGGCCAAGAATAAGATTTACTTTAATCCTACTAATCCTGAGCTATTGATTGGTACAAGGCACCATTATTGCTGGGTAAGCTTCCCAGGCTTATCGTCTGATTCTGTTTGGAGTCATGAGATCGCTTTGGATTCTCAATTTTTCCCTTGTAAATGGCAACGTTGCTGCCTCATGTTCCATTTTCTGCTATAAACAATAATGGGCAAAAGAAATCATGGACCTTTGCCAGCAAATGCAGAAAACTCAAGGCAGGTGGTTTGCTGAGCCTAGTGATATGCTCTACCAGGGGGAGTGGAATGAGAAGATGTGAGCCTGTCCTCAAGGAGGTTAGCAGTCTGCCCGGTTAATTATACGGCCTTCTTGTACTGAATTCAGTGAAGCCCCAAGCCATCTTCAGAATCTGAAATCATACTTACAGAATCACAAAGTCATAGAATCGTTTAGGTTGGAAAAGACCTTTAAGATCATCGAGTCCAACCGTTAACCTAACACTGCCAAGTTCACTGCTAAACCATGTCCCTAAGCACCACATCTATACCTCCAGGGATGGTGACTCCACCACTTCCCTGGGCAGCCTGTTCCAATGCTTGACAACTCTTTCAGTGAAGAAATTTTTCCCTATGTCCAATCTAAACCTCTCCTGGCGCAGCTTGAGGCCATTTCCTCTCGTCCTATC
>NW_008824940.1:1472340-1489401 GCF_000699105.1 Pygoscelis adeliae | reverse complement strand
CCTCTGCAGAGCCTTCCTACCCTCGAGCAGATCAACACTCCCGCCCAGCTTGGTGTCATCTGGAAACTTACTGAGGGTGCACTCGATCCCCTCATCCAGATCGTTGATAAAGATATTAAACAGAACTGGCCCCAGTACTGAGCCCTGGGGAACACCACTTGTGACCGGCTGCCAACTGGAGTTAACTCCATTCACCACAACTCTCTGGGCCTGGCCATCCAGCCAGTTTTTAACCCAGCAAAGGGTACACCCATTCAGGCCATGATCAGCCAGTTTCTCCAGGAGAATGCTGTGGGAAACGGTGTCAAAGTCTTTACTAAAGTCTAGATAGACAACATCCACAGCCTTTCCCTCATCCACTAAGCAGGTCACCTTGTCATAGAAGGAGATCAGGTTAATTAAGTAGGACCTGCCTTTCATAAACCCATGCTGACTGGGCCTGATCACCTGGTTGTCCTGTATATGCTGTGTGATGGCACTCAGGATGATCTGCTCCGTAACCTTCCCTGGCACCCGGGTCAGACTGACAGGCCTGTAGTTCCCTGGATCCTCCTTCCGGACCTTCTTGTAGATGGGCGTACTTCTGGCAGGAAGGCTTAGCTTTGTTTTGCCTAGGGGAAGAAGGGGAGAAACAGGACTCTGGAAACATTTTCCAATGGATTTGAGGACCACCAGAGAGCTGGTGGGAGCCTATTGATATTTCTCTTCCATCTGTAAGCAGCCAACAGAGTTCCACGGTTCTGTGGATTAGAAGGTTGGAAACCACTCCAGACATGAAGCACTGACCCAGTCTCATTAGCAGCAGCGACCTGTGCACCCACAGAGGGGTACCGTACTCAAAGCCTGAATGCTCACACTACCTAGCTGAAGAACGAGTAGGGCCTTTACAGTCAGGTTGTCTCTTGACTAAACAATCTTCTTTGTTTACTTTTTTTAATATACTGATTACGTTGAGTGTTCCAACTTGACAGAGCTGCCTCACAGTCCAGAACACCACATTTGGTTTGCTTTATACCTCACTGGGATATTATCTGTATATCTGCTGTCTGCATTCAAGATCCTCTGGAAAAATTCCTGCCCTTGAAGCTTATCTAGTTGTAGGATAGTTAGAAGGACACAGATTCCAATATATTCTATGTACCCCATGTTGCAATGTTATCAAGGTAACACCATCACGCCAACAACACAATTTGAATTGAAATAAAAAGATACATATTCAGTTTTAGGCTTTATCTAGGGGCTTGTAGATAAAATTTGAAAGGACAGTTAGATGAGTAACAAAAAGCTTCTGATTCGTAGTTTCACCTAGAAAGATAAGGTGAAAGTTTTAAAGAGGTGAGAACAGCTAAGTTATGTTGATTTTTACTTTAAGATGTCTTCAAGGATTTACACCTCAGAGGGGTTTTTAAGACTTGTGACTGTCTTTTTTTCTGTGTTCATGGCATCCCTGCAGTGGAGCCTGCTCTGTTTCTGAGGCTTATAGGTGCTATGGTAATACAGACAATAGCTGGTGATAAACAACACAACGCACAATATCTGTATAAAGCAGATGATTGAAAACAGTTCTTATGATCCCTTTTAGCAATGAATGCAATTAATTTGTTAACATTTCCCTGTAGTCTCACAAAGAAGCTGAACGATATAGAAATATAAACCATATAATAACTGTACGTTGTCGATTCATCTCCTCCCTAAGATGTTATCCGTCATTTATACTGAACATCTTCATACATCTAAAAGGGGGGGTCTCTTCTTCTGCATGTGCACAATGTATTCCTGAGACCATGAAGTCCTTCCAAACATAATAAAACATGCCATGCCACCGTCGCTGAGGCAGAAGTTAAGAACTGTGTAACTGAGCTTAATTGCTGTAGTGGTGGGATGTGTAACATTGATCAACATCACTATTTACTGCTCTCCAGCCTACCCAGCTCTTGTCACTTTCCAGAGGAATTTTTAAGGGTATTGATTTATAGAAGTATTATTTGGAAATAATACTACAGAAGTATTATTTGCAAAACTATTAGCTCAGCATTGAAAGATGACTGGCTGTCCCCTTCAGAGTCCTGCCTCCCAGAGATAGGATGTGATAAAACCCACCTGTGGAAACTGCTACCCGGCAGAAATGTCAAATGGAAGCAAACAGGTGAGAAGCAGCAGCTCCCAGCTACCCCAGGGTTTAGGATACAGCAGGAGGTAGAAATGCCTGCATCTGTGAGAAGCTGTTTGGGAGGAGCAAAAGAAAGCGGCATCCTGGCCCGTATATCTTAGCTCCCCAAATGTGGTGCATATCTCCTCTGCAGGGGGTAGGCTCCTCAGAGGGAGGCAGCCTAAACTTACTTGTAGGCCTGACTGTGCTGCTGAAGTCAGTGGAAATTTCTGCATTGGTAAGTGCAAAGTTGATTCCAGTGGTAGGAACTGGATGGTGTTGAAAAGACAGAGAGCCTTTTAGCTGGTGTGGTTAACAGAGCAACAACAATTTTCACTATTAAGAGACTGCCTTATTATACTGGAAAAGACATCTCTGAACACCCTTTGTTGCAAGAGTATTGTGCTTGCAAGGAATCATTACAGATCAGGGAATTGCTCCAGCAAGTTGACTGAACTTCTTTTAAAATTGCTCTCCTAACAATTTTAGTGGTGAGCTCATTGTCCAGTTGGACAGCGGGCATCTCTGCATCCGTTCCCATCAAGACACGGGCAGCTCAAAGATCCCTCTGATTGTCCTAGCTTCTTGACTTCTGATTGTATACAACTTATGCTTCTGACAGTTCACATAAATAGTCTTATTTAAAGCAGACCTGATGATCTTTTAATGCTTTTCTAGGCTAAGGTTTCAAAAGAGTTTTCTCTTTAATTTAGTTTATGGCAGCACTGTATTTCACAGCTGGTTTTAATGTATTTTTGGAGACTATATGGAATCAGTACTTGAGTTACAAGGTATGTATATCAGATGGAGCCATAGCCACCATTCCCTGGCAAACTGTTAGATCAAATGAGCTGAATCTCCTCTACTTTATTGCCTAATTAATTCTTGAATGATCACTGAATTGCAGGAGTGGGAAACCTGCCAACTTTGGTCACACTCTGTATTGGGTTATGTCAGAAAGGATTGGAAAGTGAGGGTTTTCTTTAATCTGGGTTCACAGAGGGAAACTTCTAGGTAGGTGGGCAGGGGCTTCTTTTGCCTGCTTGCACAATTGAATAGCAAGAGGAAGCAGCTCTTCAGCCAAGGGTCAAAATCTCCAGGGAGGAGCAGATCCCACTGGGGAGCAGGACCATGAAAGCGCTCGCATTTCTCAGTGCCAGCTTGCTGCTAAACGGGATGGGCTTGATTATCTGCAGCCAAGTCTTCCTTGGATGACTAGACCTTTTATGGTTTTTGCAAGCACTACCAGAAGTGGGCCAGCAGATTAGTTGGGGAGGTAAGTCATGGGCTGCTGAAGATGGAGTCACGGCACAGAAAAAATTGTCTGAGAACTGACCCTGAGGAATTCAAGAAACAATGTCTTAGGAAAAACATTGTTGCTGGCAGGGTGATGTTAGACACAGGACTATCAGTGAAAAACTTCTTGTATTTTCCTGGAGCAGCAATTTCCCATTTCTGAGGCTTTCTCCTGGTTTTGAGCATAGGAAGACTCTTAGGCATCTGCCCACATGACAGGTTTATTGCTTACACTCCCTCCAGAAAAATAAAAACCATTTATTCTACAGCCATGGGCCTTCAGGAGCACCTGACACACTACCCAGTGTGCACAGCTGGAGGCCTCACTTCTGCACTGCTTTTCTGGGCCACGCTGATCTACAGGTGGTAGCCCAGAGGTCTGGGCAGCCTTGACAGTGGGTGCTCTGTCTGGACAGAGCTGCAGCTAAGCCGCTGAAGTGCTGTGCAGGGCTGAGTAGAAGGGCTGCTTTCATCTTTGCTTTCTGTGCAAGCGAGCCTGGGTACCAGAAGCTGTATGATCGCATGCATCTGCGCCAATAATGCGAGTAGCAGAGCATATACTGTCTCAGGTACAGGAGTGACAAGTCCGTAGCTATCTTGGGTATCTCTGAACAGGACTGCATCACGTCTGTTAGCCACATCTTCAACATCCCAGCAGGAAAGAAGTAAGAGCATATGCAAAAACCAACAGGGTCAGACCAGCCATTCACCTATCCTGGTGTTGTCTCCAACATTGACAATGGTTGGAAGAGCCAGTCAGGGAGAGCATACAAGCCTGCCCGCTTTCCCTTCATACTCCCAGCATCCACAGCTCATGTATTTAGGATGCCAGAGGGTACATCCCAACCTCCTGCCTTTAGCATTTGTATATATAACTGCTGTCCATGAATTTGCCCAATTTGTCTAAGGCAATAGGGTGGAAACATTCATAGAATCATAGAATCATTAGGGTTGGAAAAGACCTCTAAGATCATCGAGTCCAACCGTCAACCCAACACCACCATGCCCACTAAACCATGTCCCTAAGTGCCTCATCTACCCGTCTTTTAAATACTTCCAGGGATGGGGACTCAACCACTTCCCTGGGCAGCCTGTTCCAATGTTTAACCACTCTTTCAGTAAAGAAATTTTTCCTCATGTCCAATCTAAACCTCCCCTGGCGCAACTTGAGGCCATTTCCTCTCGTCCTATCGCTTGTTACTTGGGAGAAGAGACTGACACCCACCTCGCTACAACCTCCTTTCAGGTAGTTGTAGAGAGCGATGAGGTCTCCCCTCAGCCTCCTTTTCTCCAGGCTAAACAACCCCAGCTCCCTCAGCCGCTCCTCATGAGACTTGTTCTCCAGACCCCTCACCAGCCTCGTTGCCCTTCTCTGGACACGCTCTAACACCTCAATGTCCTTTTTGTAGTGAGGGGCCCAAAACTGAACACAGTATTCAAGGTGTGGCCTCACCAGTGCCGAGTACAGAGGCACTGGTGAGTTGGCAAGGGGACCGGTTTATAAAATGTTGTGGATGTTGTGACTATGCTTATTCCTGGAATGAAAGATACAGTTGAAACGTTACGAATGAATGCCACCACTTCCACTTAATGTGTAAATAAACTCAGGTCAGACCTCACTGTGGGTTTAACTGAGGTCAGTGACACAACCCGTTTGTTTTAATGAGCGGAATAAAACAGCCAGAGGCTAATAGAAAACTCAGGATCTGAAACTTAGTGGCTGTTTTACATTTGGATTGCAGGCAATCAGCTTTGAACTGCTATCCTGGGCATTAGGGAGCTCTTCTTTTCCAGCAGACTGAAGCTCCTGGATAGGAGTCAGTTGGAGGTGTGGGAGCTCAGCACTGAGGCGAAGACGAGCAGTAGACCCAAGGCAAAGACCCTGTAACAGTACTCAGGCAGACTTTGTTCTTCTGACTGTTTGTTGAAATGCTCATTGGTTCCCAAATGATCTCCCTCCAAGTATCACCATCCTTTTCCCTGGCACTTGGCTTCGGTTCTCATGCCATCATCACTCCTATGTTATGCAACCCTCTGAGGTTTCGACGGTGATCTCCTCAGAAATAACATGGAGTTTCTCTATATGCACGGAAACATCCCACCTGGAAGATTGGTGCTCAGAGGGCGTGCAGGCAATGCCTTCCTTCCAGTACCTTGGCTCACGGCTGCGGTGGTTCCCTGGGAGCCACTTTCCCTCAAAAGCTGTCCCCGATGGGCCACCAAAGCAAGCAACTTCTGCAACTAGCAAAACTCCTGCAACAAACCCCACTGTCTTTTCTGGAACAAAAGCCTTCATAAAAAAAAAACAAACCGGAATGTAACAGCACAGCATGTCTGAACACATGCTAGCAGAGTTAGACCCCAAACAAATAAATGGGAAAGATAACGCAGAACAGCACCACCTCATGCTGTTTACCATTACTGCAACGACAAACACCTCCAGTAGATTTTCACTGCTCTCATCCCTACGTGACTTCTACGATTCAGGGAAAGCCATTGAGAAAAACAAGCCTGTTTCTAAGTACATGTCTGTTGGCCACATAGGCGTTTATATCTCCACTGGTCACATTACCCAGGGATCACAAATCAAAAAAATGTTGAAAACCATGGTCCTATTTAAACCATATTAAACCTGTGCAAACCAGAGCTGTTCCAAAAGCCTCTCTGGCATCCAGGGGATGGGTGGTTATGGAGGGGGAAGACTATCTCAGGGATGCTCTTCTATCTCAGCCTCTCCGAGGGCCGGAGGGAGGAGGAGGCTGAGCTCCCCATGTGAGAGGGAGCCCATGGGAAGGTGGATGCTCTCCAAAGTATTTCTGCCTGCGAGAGTGTTGCCCATGGGAGCTCATGGTAAAAGCATGAGCAGAAATGTGCTTGTTCTTTCACTGTCATCATAGGAGAAGCTCTTTGTATGGTGGATCTGGGGAATACTGGAGACACCTATTTCCCTTCAGTGTTTAATGTACAAAATGAAGGGAATTAGCTTGTTCTTGATGAAATATTGACTCATCAAAAATTGCCACAAGAGCAAAACACTAACTCTTTGGTATTTTTGAATGTAATTGTGAAGCCTTTGCACAGAACTAATCCAGACAAGGACAACATTAAATTAATTTTACAAAATCACCTGTTTCTTTTCTTATCATATATATAGGAAAGTCCACGCCCCTTTAAAGAGAAATTAAATGAACATAGAACTATTCATATGGATAATGTAAATCATATTAATTTCAAGGGCTGCTTTTCATACTGAATTCATTTGTCCATGTTTCCAGAGCTCTCAATAGCTTCTCAGTTCTCTTAACACTGCATGTACTTAGTTGTGGAGAATTTATCCTTGGAGCAAGGGTTAAAGAGCCCCAGTCAGAACCAGTGTCCAGAAGGTGAGGGAGAAATGGCCAGGGAGGGTGGACGAGAGCTGCAAAGTGCAGCTAATGCTAATGGCATGCTAATGCCTCCACCCCCGTGCCGAGGGACCCTGCTCTGCCGTGGTCTGCAGAAAAGCAGGGTGGAAGGAGGCAGGCATGTTGTGCTATGGCAGAGCAAGGAGGCCATACCACAGCAGGCAGGGCTGCCAGCCATGCAGGAGACCCCTGTCTGTAGCTCCTGCAAGCAACTCAAGACACCCCTCGTCCTGCACAACTACGGGCGCTGGCGCAGCTGGTGTCACGCCAGCATCACTGATGGAGGTGCCCAGGACTTCTTGCCTCCCCAGTAAGCCCAGTCCTCTGTGGTTTGTATTGTGATAAACCTCCTTGGACAGAACCGCACGAGAGTGCCGTAAGTGAGCTGGTGCACAAGGGAAGCTTTCATTCGGGGAACATTTATTTGCTTTGACTGCAAAGCTCTCGTGTGCCTGCAGCGCTATAGCCTTCATCGATAGATGCAGATCAGTGTTTGTATGCTCGGCACCTTTCCTTGTATCTGAATTTTTTCCAAACCAACAAAGTTACACAGATCTGGCTGATATGTCTGAAACTTCCTCTTTTCCTCTCCCGCCTGTAATAGCTGGCTGCTGGTGATTAGTCTGCTAATTAGCAAGGGTGGACCAAAAAGAAAAAAAAAAAAAAAGTGCTTTTAACTTAAAGACATAACCCCCAGGCACATAATTCAGGGATCACCATCTCCTAAGAGAAGCTGTTTGCCCTGCAATACATGTATTTACATTTCACATGGCGTGCCATCTCCTGCACATTCTTTCCAAAGAGTTAAATACAGCAGAAAATTATACTTAATACTTTAATAACCTTTAACTGTGAACCCCTAGCCTCACTACCATGTAAAGGAAGAGACCCAGGAAAAAAACACTTATGGGGGAAATTTAAAGCATCTATACAACTTACTGGAAATTATTGCAGACTTTCAGCTCTTTAATGAAGACAGGCTTGGTTCCTTGGGCTTGTTTGTACAGAGCCACCTGAAGTTATAAAGCTCCAGCAGATGCACACCCAGTAGCATCCTTTCTGCCATACACAACCCTGCAGTGTCACCACAGCCTTCCACACTCACAGTGGCACTGAGCTGTATGACCTTTGTTTAGTTTGCAACTACTTTTCCCCTTGCTAATGACCAGCCTCAAGATTGAAAATTCAAGTGAGAGGATCATCATAGTCTGAAAAAGCTGCATGTCCCTTAATTCACTGTGAGAAGGACCCCAGATCAGACCTGTAAGGGTCTCCTCCCCTTCCTTGCATGTTCTAGCTAGCAGGAAATCCAGCCAGAGCTTCGTGGACACCATGCTAACCAGGAGGCAGAAGTCACACAAGCAGCAGCCACCAGCCCTGCAGGACAGCTTTGGACCCTCAGTAGAAAGGAATTTCTTTTTCCAGGGTCCTGTGGACTCTCAGAAGGACCACCCTGTGTCACCTCCTGGGCAAGGAAGTACAACAGCTCTCCATGCCAACTTTCCTTAAAAGCTGTGTAGCAGGAAGAGGATAAATTTGCTTTCCAAAAAAGCCTCTCCCTCCCCACCTTGGATAAGTGGTAAAAGATGCTGCAAAAGGAGCAGGGAGCAGAAGCTGCGTGGAGCAAAGGAAGTGAGCCCTTCGCCGGTGTCATGAGCAAAGCCTCGTGGGTCTGCCAGGTGAGTTTCAGGACTTTATACATTCATATTTCTCTCTTCACGCTCTGCAGACAGCCGTACTGAGATCGCTGAGACCAGCGCACTGCATCCACAGGGCTGCAGCTAACAAGCCACCCACTGAGCACAATTGGTTGTTTGCTCAGTCCCTCTCATTTGCATTAATGTTTTGTGCCACTACCAGGCCTGAGGACCCTCACAGGGAGATTGCTGGGCGTAAGAAGAAAAAAAAAATATTTAAAAAAGCGGCATCTTCTTAACAGCAACATTACATGCAGCCTCTACAGTTCCATGCATCTGAGAGCTGATGGTGCTCAGAGGGCACATACCCAGCACACATCTCTAGCTCCAGCTACTCTCTCCGCTTCAGGCAGAAAAGATGCAAGAAGTACGGTTCCCATTAGCGGGGTACCCCTGGAGGACCACACAAGCGCATTCCTCTCCATCCCCTCCAGTAAAACGCGGCCTCCAGCCTTTCACTGTGTCAGCACAAAGAGTAATTCACATGCATATGAATGCATTTGGCTAATCATAGTGTAGGGATAATTCTCTGTATATAATTACATGCTGTACTAGGCAGTTAACACTGCAGGGATGTTAAGGTCTGCTTATATGTAGGCAGGGGGATGGAAGGTTATTATGCAATGTTCACAGGGCAAACGGGCCATTTCAGGCCTGCTGGTATATTTTGCATAGACATTGAGCTGAAGTCTATATCTAACTCAGTGCAGTCCCGATTAGAACAAAAAATAGCTGTCGCTGGTAAGATTCAATTTAAACTCTATCCCCTTATCTGTATCAAAAACTTACGTCTTTGCATGGGGATCTCCATCATACTGATAACCAAAGCTGCCTGGCTTGATGGATTATTAAAAAGTCTGGTCCCATGCACCGTGTTCACTGTCTCACTTTCAGAAGTTTTGAGCGGCTGTATATCTCATATACGGCAAGGGATTAGCAAGTACCTAGTATCCCTCAACACCATGACAGCTTTGTCTGGGGTTGAGGCTTTTCTGAAATCTGTGAGTGAAGGAGAAATATGGAGCCCTTCAAGTAGAAATAAAATAATATAAACCTGAAAACAGAACACCCTTTTTCCTATTTTTTTAAATATAGCAAGAAAAACACAATCCAAAATTGAAGAACAGTTGAAAAAGAAAAGTAGAGCAACATCCTTGAATTAGGTGTCAAGTAGAGGGTGAAGAAAGCAATTCACAACACTAGGGATACAAGATACAGGAAAACTCGGAAGTATCAGCAACTCAATAGCTATAGAGATCCAAGCAGTCGCAAAATAGGAGGCTGGTTTCCAGAGCTCAGGAGTCGGGCTAGAAAATTATGAGGTTTTAAAAGAATAGAAACTTCTATTCCAGTTTCTAAGCTTGGAGAAGATACACCAATCTTCTTTTTTTCTAAGCTATTTTTTGCTCTGCTGTCACCACAACTAGAAGCTTAATTCATACAAGTCAAGTCTGAAATTCTTGAACAATTAGTCTGCTTTCTAAGAGACAGCAAATATTAATAGACTCATGAGAAAGTCTTATGAACTGGCAAGGCTGAATGAGGAACCCCTAATGTCAGAGCAAACCCAAACAGAGACAACATGAATTGCTGACTGAAGCCAGGGCAAATCTCCCTATAAATCCTGCGTGAGCCAGTGATTCTCTGTGTGACCTTTGGCAAATCGCTTGGTCTTGGTTTGTTCCTCTGTCTACTCAGCTGGAAAACTGGGTTAAAAAAAAAAAAAAGAAGCAGCAGGAGCTGACCGAAAACCAGATGCTGAGCATGAGCTAAGCCTTTCCAGGTAAATAAATTATTTTAAAATAATTATGATAATACAAAATATTCAGCATATCTCATGTTTTACTTTATGTATTTACTGCTGGACCCAAGCCCATTTACCCCAAGAGGATGAATATGACGACAGTTGAGAGGAGGGATCTGGCGCCAAATCAACAGGGAGAGCCATCAATCCTTGCAGGGAATATCAGACTGCCAAAGACAACACTGTGATAACAGTGGATCCCACCCAGATTTCCAACCCCGCGCACGGCTGAGGCCGAGGCCAAGGCCAAATGGTTTCCTCCTATGCAGGAAGGGACAAGGAAGCTACTGGGAGACCCAGAAAAGCCGCTGAGCTGGTCTCTGTGGGGCTGGGGAAGCCCCACAGGGACCTCAAGGCAAGGTCTCCCATTGGGTTGGTTTGGATCCTGGGAACTGCTGCCGTGGTTTCTGCCAGACGACAGGCGACTTTCCCTAAATCCCTCCTCACTCCAAAATAACTCAGACTCGATAACCTTCCAGAGATACACTGCAGAAGCCATTCGTTAGAGCTAGCTTTGGGGAGAGGCTGGGGACACTTTCCAGAAGCAAGGGGGAAAAGGGTTGTTGGTTTGGAGTTTTGCGTTGGGTTGTTTTTTGTAGTTTTGATTTACTGCCGAAGTTCACTTACTAGTGTTTATTTACTGCTGTTGGCAGGCTGAGCATGCACGCTGCCTAACAGATTTATCTGTAATACTGCTGGGTGGTCACTATTCTTGTGTTGTAAGATTAATTGTAAAGACTCCTAGGGCATTTGGTACCGGGAAGTTTAAGCTATTTAAGTGAAATTATAATGCATTTTTCTCCATGGCCCCATCCGTCTACACTAGGGAAGTCAGGGTCCGTAACAGACTAGCGGTGCAACTCCTCAAGCCGTGGGGAGGAGCAGTGGCTATCGCAGCACAGAGGAGGCTTGTATACCTTATCAGCTCACTCTCCAGGCTCAGCAAGGCAACGCAGTGCTGAAAATACTGAAAATTTGCCTTGCTGCTCCCTTTGTTCCTATGGGAACACCACGGCTATGGGCTGTAAATATTTCACTCAGGGATTTCCAGACCTACTGGCTCTATTTAGCCACCAATGAACATGCATTAAGTGGCTGGCTTGGAAACTCATATCTAAGTCCTCAAAAGGATCTAATTCTTGTTTTGACACCTAAATGCTATTGATTTCTCTTCGTTTGATTTGGAGGTCAGCACAAAAATCCCTCCTGGGATCTGTGCTTAAAAGCCAATGATCAATGAGAAAAGTATAGTTAACTCTTTAATTGCTGTGGTCTGAACCGAGCTTTTCTTCTTGCCCTGCCACTGTGGTGAGTGTGGGAAATGTTCATAGAAAGCACTGAGTCGGCACTAATCCAGCACATGTCTCCGTTTGGGTATCAGAGGTCAGTGATTTGGGCTGGGAGGGAAATTGCTGGCTCCCACCCCCTACGGCCATCCGGCAGTCACCAACAGCTATGAAGTGGAAGCACAAGACTTTCACTGCCCACGACTTCTTTGAGCCGCGAACCACACCTGCAAAGCCAGCAGTGAGTATTCTCGTAGAGGGAGCTCTACTGGCTTGGCAACCTCGTGGCACGACCCTTACAGCCGTGGTCGTACCTGCCCAGTGGCAAGACAGGGGCTATTGGGGATGCCATGTGTGCTCACACCCGTGCTACCGGAGGTGAGTTTCACCAGTGAGGAGGAGTTAAGGGGAGTCCCGTTCTCCGGCAGGGTATGGTAGAACAAACTGAGCAGATACATACCGCGGAGTTACAGTACCGGTAATTATTGTGTTTATTTTTTTAATAGTTCTTAGGGTGAGGAGACAACTCCACTATAGAGAATATTTTTATTCTGATACATTTTATGGATTTGCACTGAGTGAGAGTGAACTTACTTGCCAATTCAAATATCAGTTTTAATAAAGCTTTTAGGACTTTGCCAGTTTCGGAACATAGGGTGCCATTTTTCTGGGGTGTATAGATTGCTGGCTGGGATTTTTTTTCTTTTTATACTTCAGTGAGCCCTTTTTGGCATTAGCATCAGCTTCTCATTTCCTTACAACTGAGTGGGCAATAACAAGAGCTTAGACACACAGGGACTGCTGCTAAACTCACAGGCACACACAGCAAGCAGAAGCTTCACAGTAGAGCGGCCAGACTTCAGACAGCAAATAACCCCCTTCTGGGTTTCTAATACTCCAGCTACAGTACAAAAAGGTCAAGTGCTAGCTAAAGCCTGCAGAAATGTCCCCTTTCGCTTTTTCTTTCCGGTCCGACCCTGTGTTACACAGTGCTTGCACAGCAGCCTGTCGAAGAGGAGGGGGAGCGGCTGGTTTGCATCCGGTGGCTCCCGAATCGCCTGGTGCCCGGGACAGCCCAGGCTTCTCCAGGCAGTGCGAGCTCTGGCCGTGCAGCTGAGAGGGAAGAGTTTCCCACCCTTGACCAAGCTGGCGGAGGGTCATTAGCAAGCACACTGGCCTGTTTATTCCCGTGCTGAACAAGCATCCTAGCGTTGCTTTTTCTTATTCTCTTTCCATAATTCCCCTTTCCAGGGACTTCTCCAGGTTTCTCTGCTCCTGTTCCCCTATGCTAACAGCACCTCTGCAAATTGGGTCCTTCTCTTTTGCCTCTTCTCTGCAGTGGTTTCCTCGCTCAGACTGCAGTCCTTGCAGCCCTCTCAAAGGAGAAGAGATCTTGCTCACTGTCCCTGCTGGTTTCTTTCTCCATCAGCAAGGCACACTTGCCAGCTTTCAGCAGGTTTGGTAGGCTAACCCTTCTCCTCCACAGCTGCCAGGCTAAGACCAGGGTGATAACACGAACGTTATCACACATGCACACCCTCTTTTTTTTTTTTTTTCCAAATACATAAAACTTTTACTAGGTTTCAATACCTAGGAACCCATCCATCAAAGGACAGCATAGGCAGGAGGGTGGGAAGGCAGCAAAGAACTGAAGCAAATGTCCTTTAACCAGACCTAGACCTCTACTTTTTTCAGGCTGGAGCAGCCCTGGATTACAAGAGCTTTTTGGAGATCCCTGAGCAGGAAAGTGAGGTGACATGTCCAGCAGGCAGGAAAAGCACCTCAGCAGTTATGTGGACTCAGCAGCTTCTGACTTGTGGGTCCCTGGAAGGACCTGCCTGCTCCGTTCCAGGGGCTGTGGGAGCAAATCTTTCCTCTCCCCCTGACAAACCGGCCACGGAAATTTTCTACTGTGGGACAAGGTTACAAGCATTACCTCTTAAAGGTGGGAGAGACTTGCTAAGCCCTATGAAAACCCTGAGAGTCCACCCAGGATTAGGATGTCTTAATTAATGGCCACAGGCTAGCTCGCCCCAGACTGTCAGAGAATTACTGTCCAAGAGCATCCCAGGGGCAGCCTCTTCTTTACCGCATTACCATGATCACCCCCTTTTCCTCTTCTTCCCCATAGGCAGCCCAGTCAAGAAAAATGGGGTGACAAGGGGCCCTTTGTTCCCTCTAAGTGATGGTCAACCCCTTGCAATCCAGACCCATGAGTCCCCTCCTTCTCCTTTTGCAACTTTGGACATAAAGGTTCAGCTGACTGCACTGTATCGGGGACAGGGTGAATAATCAATGACGGAAATGGAAAGAAGCTTATAGAAAGCACTAGGCTTTTTTTTTTTATTATTACAAAATGACATTATTTGATAGATTCTTTCATGGTTGTATCTTGCATCAATTTTAGTGGAAGTTTTGAATGAATGAGGGTTGCAGTAGCTGGTTCATGGTAACCATTGAATATGTAACATTAGTGCCAGCAAAACTGACACTTTAATGGCAAAGTTACTGGTTCTCACCAGAAAAAGAAGTCATTTTTCTGAAGTGCATTTGTAAATTCATTGCATGGTTAAATTTCACTCTCTGCCTTTGAGCACAGTGGTTAGTGATAAAAGCAGATCAGAAGGTGGGGAATACAGAATACAGCTCTGCAACAGCTCAACTCTATTTTCCTTTTCTTCTTTTTTTTTCAGTAAAAGTATTTTTCACAAGCGGAAAGTTGCTGTTGCCTTTTTTTTTACAGAAAGGCCTTTTTGCCTCTCTCAGCAAAACTGCAGCATTCTTGTCTGTAAAAATGTCACATTTTCACCTAGGGCAAATTCATGGAAATTTACAAAGATTTACAACAAGAAGCAAAGTTTTAATTTTCATGAATATGCCCCAGGTGAAAATGTGACATTTTTACAGAGAGGAATGTACCATTCTCCTGGGCAAACGAGTATTTTCCTAACGAAATAGCAGTTCAATTTTAAAAGCTGCCTTCAATTACATTTTTTAGAGCTACGAAAGGCAAGTTTAATGTACTCATAAAACCAACTCCTTTCCCACTTCGCCACAGACAGGAGCTTCTCAGTTATATAGACAGTATTATTTTTATTGTCGTTATATTTAGGATCCTTAATCATGGATCAAGACCCTGTCGTGCTAGGCACTGTATAAAGAGAGAACATAAGGCTGGTTCTTGCTTCAAAGAGCCGAGCCCCCGTGGCAAGAGGCAACAGCATGGGGAGCGTATGGAGACGAGACAACGGATTATCAGCAGAAGAGGTTTAGAAGTTGATGTACCGCAACCACTTTGCCTCGTGCTGGGAGAACAGGGTCACCACCTATCAAATTGCAAAACCTTTGAATTCAAGCTGAGGATTAGGGACAGACTTGGAAGGATCTTGCTCAGCTGCAGCAGCCAGAAAAAGATGAGGTGCAATGCCATTAATGCGAAATTTCCCATTTGTCCTGCTGTCAGTTGGATAACAAGTTGCTTATATATGGGACTGATATAAAACACCAGGACAGAGCACCAGAAAGCAGAAAAGGATTCAGGGGTGACTGTGGCACGAGAAACCAACAATGTTCTGCTACTGCAGGCATTGTGCTGGGGTACAGCACCAGGACCACCATTTATAAGCTGTTTGACATAACTTTTGTCTATTTAGTGCTGCGAAGGCCTCGGCTGGTACATTTTGTTCAGTTTCAAGCACATCTTAATTTTTTTAAGAGAACGAAAAAAAGCTATGGTGTCCCAAATCCCGTTCTTCAAAGTAGCAAAATCAATTAGAGATCTAGAAGACACAATTTATGAAGTAAGACTGAAGGAAATGGGGTCGTTTAGTCTAGAAAAGACAAGACTGAAGGGACACAATAACAGTTTTTAAATACATTGAAGTTATCTGCAAATATGGGTGAATAATTTTGATGATAGGATGGGAAATAATGGGCTTTGATAGTCGCAAAAGAGATTTAGGATAAAGATGAAAAAAATTTCTAATAGTAAGGATGATTAAGCACTAGGCAGATTGGCTGGGGAAACTGTTACATCTCCATCATTTTTTGTTTGTTTTTTGAATAAGAGCTTAGGCAAACATCTGTTGTGAACAGCTTAGGTACAAGCCGATCCTGCTCTTGGGCAGAGAAGGGGTCAGATCTGTGGTAAGCCATCGAGGTGCTCTGAACCACACCAACCGCCCTGTCAGAGCTGCATTCGCCTGTGGGGCACAAAAAATCCCAACAGGACTGAGCAGAGGCACGGCTGAGAAACTTTGAGACATGCTGGGCAAGACCGTCTCTCACCATCCTTTCAAAAGTAGTTTGAGAGATTTATGGCACGTAGAGTGTAATATATCCTGTGGCATGTATTATAGCTAGGGGCCTTCGGCATGTATGTATGCTGGAGTTTAAGGAAATCGCTAGTGATTCTGAGTGCTTCAAAGTTTGGTGCAATCTGCAGCTTTTTGAGAACATGATGAGCACCCGTCCTCTGGTAGCCAAGGAAAAGGCTTTTGGACTTTTTAAAAGCTTTCCCCTCTTGGGCACCCAGAGTCACTCATCTCCTCTGCAAATTCAAAGGCACCTCTGCTCCGCAGTCTTTTCCAGACCGGTTTGGGGCAAGACTTAATCAGCATTCATAAAAAGAGATGATTGCACTACGAGAGAGCAGAGAAATGGGAAGCAGGAAACGTGGTTACATACATTGATGAGAAGTACAACCAGTGAGGCTTGGGTACAACACTGAATCAAATCAAAGTGCACAGAGAAGAGATTCTGGAGACATGCAGAACAGTCAGGAGCTTGTGCTCTCCCAAAATTTGTTCTGTGGTTTGGAGATTTGGGTCAGACCACACAAATCAGAGGGAGTTTGAAACGACAAGGATGGGAAGCGGAGAGACCCGCACCACAGCAAACGAAACCCTAGAAGCGATTTGTAGTAAGTGCCTCAGACTTACCCGCCTAAAATCCCTTTCAAGTGGAGCAGGAGGCAGAGATGATGACTGCCACAGCATCCTGCTGCTTCAGCGGTGGTAGCTGCTGCACAGATTTGGAACGGGCATGTTGGGTACTGAAGACATGAGCAGATGAAAAAGATTACCCAGATACTCTGCAGTTTTCTCCTGTGACACGTATCTTATCCTGCAAATGGGGCAGAAGCTATTTCAGTGTTATTGGGGTAGGAGCACACATGTGGGCAAGTACCAGAGTGAAAGACATGCTGTAAGATGTAGTCATTAAACCTTCTGACACCTTGTCTGTTCCTTACAGGATGGTGGAGTATTTAGCTCTACAGTGCTTGTTTTTTTCTTTTTGAGCATTATGACTTGACACATGAAGACTTTGCCCCCTGGAAAGACAAAGGGTCACCTTATGGTTCAGCACAGAGAAGGGATGGTCAAGAGACAGGTTGTGACACAGAAACCAGTTTGGTTCTTGCCCT
>NW_008824940.1:1469061-1472324 GCF_000699105.1 Pygoscelis adeliae | reverse complement strand
GCCAGTTGCAGCTGCAGCTTGCTGCAGAGACAGTTAAAAGCAATAACTCATTGGCACCACACTTCTGCAAAAGCACCTACTCAACCATCCTGGCATCACAGCTGCATGTGTGTCTTCACAACTCTCCTGCTAACACCACGGGATTTGCCCAAGACCAGTCTTGGAGAGTGAGCGCAATGATCTCCCATTGCCCCCATGAGGAAACAAAACATCTGGAGAACACGCACTCAACACCTCAGCCCCTCATCTGTAATGCTGCTCCTTACCATGTGTTTCTGCCCAGAGAAACAAATGATAATTTTTTTTCATATAGCCAAAAAAAAAAAAAAAAAAAAAAAGTCCTAACCCATCTCAGACCTATCCCACGTGAGGAAGATGATGCACATGGGAGCTTTCCCTGAAGGTGCTGCCTTTCTGTCTAGCACCAGCGCAGCTCTGGTGACAGACAGGACAACCAGAGAAAATGAATGTAGGCAATAGTGGGAGATTTCCAGAAAGTACACCCACACAGGGACCAGGTTTCCAGCAACCAAAGCAAGGGCATGCATGCAGCGTGTGAAGCTGCACTTTGGATGCTATCAACTAGATTAGAAGCGGGTGGAAGATTTATCTCTGCGTACACAGACCATCTGAGTTTTCTTCCAAAATTTTTTGGGGAAGTGTAGTTCCCTACCTCTGAGGAAAATGAATAATTTCTACAAGATATGTGTTTTGTGCTTGAGCTCCCTTCTTTCACATAAAGGACAACTATTTTTTCCTTTTCCAGGAAATCCTCTCTTCTCTTTTTTTTTTCTTTTTCTTTTTTTTTTTTTGGGGGGGTGGGGGGCGGTGCAGACCAGAATTGCCCAGGAGAATGCTTGTCCAGTGGAGAGGAGAGGTCCCTATAGGAAATATTTTTGCTGCCAGGTGGTCTCCTGCTTCTCAACTTTGTGAAACTCCTGAAAGTCCTGGATGGATGTGCCAAAGGTACACATATGCATATGGGAGAGGGGGGTGAGTGGAAACAAGGCAAAAGAAGAGAATAAATTTTTTTTGAGACAGATTTTGACAGGAAAACACTCTGGAAGTCAGGTTGCCTACGGAGACTGATTCATTTCAGCTTGAAGCACAAATGCGGTTGCTAGCCTAATCCCCACAAAGCCACAGAGAACTTCTACTAAAGAGTTCATTAGGCTTTGACAAACTGTATGCACCGGGCTGTGTGTGCTTGCCAGGCTCTCCTGAGACAGTGGAAAGTATTTAATACACAGGCAAACATCTTAGAAGGGAAGGTATCCATTCCTCATATATTTCCACGTAAAGCATTTTGGAAAGATTTATTCAGTGTAACTTGTTTATTTCGAAGCTGCCATGTAGCTCCCAGGAACAGCTCTGACCTTGGCTAAGGGTGGGAAATCAAGGAACTCAGCTCTGAAAACAGCCTTCCCAAGCTGCTCTCAAGTTTGGTGGCACAGTTTTAAGCAGGAACTTCCCAGTTCAGTGCCTGTTTGGGGTTAAAAAAAAAAAGGGGGGGAAAAAAAAGCATGTTTCTATTTACCACCTCAGCCCTCACAAAGTATTACTGTGTTTCCTTCCCAGGGAAGTGCCTAGGGAATTAAGAGCTTATTTTCTTAAGGGGTACCTACTTCAGTTGGTTCCAATGATCTATTTTCACCTCCCTTTTAGGCAGCCTAATTCACTTCATGCAGTCAAGGGAAAAAACAACAATCAAATTAGATCATATTATCAGCATAAGATAAAATAGTAGTGGTTTTATTTTTTTGAGCATTTTTATCTCAATGGCACAATTTGGAGCAAGTCCAAACACTCAGAAATTCTGTAAATTTGCTTTTAAGAGCCCGGCAGGGGGTTTTCATGGAAAGTGCTCCAGTATATGAAAAAATTTCTGAACAGCCAAGCCCATTTACTACAAGATTTAATGTGATTTTTTGCAGTGTGATTTGTGGAAGTTTACGTTTCTGGTTGCTACTTCCCACCATTATGTTTTCATTAAAAAATGCAGGAAAGTTTTCCTTTTTTAAAAAAGTTATTACACTAAATAGCAAAACAACCAAGCCTTTAATAGGATTGTTGCTCTAGCTTTAAGGACTTGAAGCTTGTGGGGACGGAAACATCTTTTATTAGAGTTACTGACAGGCCTTGGAAAAAAAGACAAGTCATTTCTTCAGGCCTGAAGCAGATATCGTCAAAGCCCGATTCTGTTTGGCCTTAGAGAGCATGATAAACTATCATTTTGATGAAAAATTATCATCCCAGGCTCAACCATGAACTCCTGTGGACTTCTATTAGCGAGCTGTGCTCTTAAAAGCTAATGTATCCTCCTTTTTTAGGCTCTAGTACAACCCAGCAAGCTTGTCTAACTTGCTGAAGTATCCCCAGCCGCTGGCATGTCAGCTTGAAGCTGGAGGAACACCAACACTCTCCTACAGCAATGAGGAGGAAGAGCTTCTGCAGCAGTTGAGCACCATGGAAAAGCCATGTTGGCCCACGTTGAGCCACGTTGCCCACAAGCTGCTGCCATGCTCCTCTCTTGTTTTCCCACAGCTTCACAGCCCACCGTGCGGGTTGGACCCAACCCGGAGGGGTGGACATCTCAGAAATCCAGTCCTACTCATGCCATAAAACCAGGCAGCCAGGTGACGGAGACATCCCAGCAACGCCCCACTGAAGAAAAGGCTTTGCAGTCTCTGCTCAGCACAACCACAAATGCCCTGTACCCCTCGATCGGGGCTCAGCCCCCACTAAGCACCAAAGGATTCGCAGCTCGGGCGTCTGTAGGAAAGCATCCTTCGTGAGCCCTGCTGGTCTCGGGAGAGCAGAGCCTTCCTACGCCTATACCACGTGACTCTAATTAGGAATTAGTCCGTTAGAGACTGCGATCTGTAATGTAAAATGGTACTTGGCTTTCAAACCTGGCGCTCACCCCGCCATCCAAGCAGCATGGCCCTTTTTTTTGGCTCCGCTGCTGCACCTCTGTGGGAGAGCACTGCACAGGGGACAGCCCCAGCAGCTTTCAAGTGCTTTTTTGCTGGACAGCAGTGGATCATCACACTGCTGGTGAGATATGTAGGGATGGTGTAGTCTCCTTAAGGACAATAGGAAAGAATGCCTTTTCATTGTTTTATTCCTTGTATACATACATTAAAAAAAAAATGGTTTTACATTTAAAAGAGCCGAATTTTTTTTTTACTAAATCGAGAATTTAAGGATGTTTTTAAAAATGTCATTACTTCAAATAGTAAAATAACAAATGGAGTCGCTGC
>NW_008824940.1:1445697-1469010 GCF_000699105.1 Pygoscelis adeliae | reverse complement strand
AACAACCATCACAGGTTTGCCTCAGTCTCTAGCATCAGCTCTCTCCAGCTGTTACCAGCCCTGGAAAGGAGAGATATAACCTGTCATTCAAAACCTGTTTTTTACTCTGAAAAATGCCTATAAGTATTAGTGTCTTCAGCTACCAAAACAAAATCCATCTAATCAATAGCTTACCTTAAACTCATTAGCCACAAATATAAAAAAAATTTAGCAAATAACTTCTTTTGCCTTCATGATTCTCTAGCTGGGTATTTTTCCCTATCATTGCACACAGCTGAGAAAAAGGTGGGCTACCCACTCTCTTTCATGGCTAAGAATATTGCCAAAGCTGTAACTTGCCCTCCAGAAGTTTATAAGAAACAGGAGATTGCCCACAACTCCCTCCCCTGTCACTGTGCAAAGAGCATCCTTCAGAAATCCTCCAGCGCTCGGGGCCAGGTCTGCAGCCCCTCAAACACACGTGCTGACAGTGCACGGGCTTCAGCAGCTGTGCATTGGGGCTTTTTTGGTACAAGGAGGAAGGGGTGCCTGGTCCTACCTGAGCAGGGAGAGGTTTCAGCCAGCCCTCCCAGCCAGGGAGCCATCAGGTCCCTCCCAGCCCTCGCTGGCATGGGCTTGCTCTGCACCTTGCGGGGGTTTAGCATGCGGCTGAGGAGTTGTTAGCAATGTTTGCTGGGGTATCAAAGGCCCAAGAGTGGCATAGCTGCCAGGGACGACAGCCAGCTCTGCCACGCCGAGGGCCGGCTTGGCCATTCGCCAGGATCATAAGTGAAGCAGTTAATTTGCATCTAAATTACTTAGGATTTTAATCAGAGATTAGTAAACAAAGGTTTCGGTAATTATTTATACAGATCACAGCAACAGCGCTTCGCACAACACGGCAGCCAGTGTCATTTGCTCTTGGGGCTGCAGAGAAATACGGGTGGAAAAGAAAAACCTGCTGCTCCGTTGGAGGCAACTTCTTCAAGCATGGCTCTTGCTTCAGCAGTGGCTGGACCCCTGCTAGAGCACAGGCTCCCCCTTCCCCTGGGGCATGGGGAGCTCGGCCTGCACCCCTGCCCTTGGGCGTCTTTGCCAGGTCCCTGGCAGCCAGGATGCCACCGCTGCCTGCAAGCGGGGCGCAGGCCTGAATCCTCTCCTCCTCCTCCTCCTCCTCCTCCTCCTCACTGGGAGCCACCCTGCTTCAGCACGGCCCCAGCGATCTTGGGCTGCCATCCAGACCGCCTGAATTGCCATGCTTGGACCCCCCGGCATGAGGTGGCCCTGCTAAAGAGCCCTCCACCATAGCAACAACCTTCGCTGCTTCTTCGTATCCCATCAAGGAAAAAAACCCAACGCGTCAGTCTTCACTGGCAGAGGATCAGCTGCCTACGCCAGGCCTTTGGCAGCTGGAGAGGCACTGGCGCAGGGCGTGCACAGACCGGCGCTGCTGGGGAGGGTGGAACAGGGGAAACCAGCTCCCCTCCACAAACGCTTCGCGCTGAAATAACCCAATGGCTCAGGGAGATTTCTACTTCCCCATATTAGCTTTAAATCCCAGGTTTGTCAGTTGGTTTGTCCTGCTGATCCCCCCCTTTAGACTCTCTGGGTTTTTTGTCTTCATGCATGCATATGCTGCAGTTTGGTTAAAAAAAAATTAGAGATTTGACTTCAAGTTCTCGCAGTAATCTCAACCATTTAGCTTTATGCTGCTATAGTTAGTCATATAAAAATAGAGGATTTTAAGTCAATACTGCCTAGAAACTGCTGTTGCATACAAGAGAAAGGGAAAAGGATCTCTCTCATTCTTTAAAGAAATGCAAGACCAAAAAAATTCCCTGAGCACAGAGGTGCTCTGCTCTGCATAGCCACATCGGTACACTTAGCAGAGCAAGGTCAAGAGGGACTCCGTTATACAATAAAGCAGCAGCTCACTTGTCCCTGTTTAAGGAGTCACATCCCTAGATATTGCTAAAGAAAAGACCTGCTCTAGCAGGAAGGTACTGGAACACATCGCTAGCATGAAGGACATAGGTGTTTTTCCAAGAAACTTGAATTGGTCTGGGCTTTAAGTTTCATTTCCTTCAGCAATGCTAGGCAAGAGCAGGCACAGCAAGACTATTTTAGCTTACATTTTGTTAGTGGCTTGCAAACGGAAACTCAACAGCTTAACAGTTTAACACAGCTGGGGATATTCAGCTTCAATGACTAAATATGCCTGAAAGATGTCATAGCTGACTTGGAGGATTTTACATTTATTCTGCCCAAAGACTCGCTGTAACACTATTTGTCACTGCAGGTAATCAGCCCTGCTCGGTCTCTGCGTTCAACAAAGAAAGGCTCCAGATTTTCCTGTCCATGGGTGAAGGAGAGAGTATTTTTCAGTCCCTCTTGTTGGTGGCCTTCAAGATTTCTTTTCTAAGGAAAAGAAAGCAAATAAGTTTACAGCTGCTTCTGAGAAGGCCTTCCACGCAGGTACAGATTCACAGGGATGAACAGAGTTGGGGACAGGAGGAGAGAAAAAAATTACTTCTAAGTGATTTGCAGCTTCTCTCTCCCATTAGCAAGTCCCTGTGCATGTCTGGCCACACAACACACAATTTTTCTCCCCTCCCCACTTCTCCTGACCTGTTGAAATTGTACCTGTCCTTACCTTCAACAGGCACCTGCCACCAGCACTGCCTTTTACCTCTGAGACATTTCTGTCTGAGCTACCACCTCCCAGCCTCCTCCTAACCTCCTCCTTCTCCTGGGGCACTGGAGGGCTGATGGCCCTTCTCACACCCAGCGTACAATGGGTCCTGGCTCCAGCCCAGGTGAGGATCGTTCCTGGTTCAGGTTACTCTGCTGAGGGAAAATCTCATTCATCTTTCTCACTTCAATGTGCTCAAGGTACTGCACAAGCACTCTCTCAAAACCTTCCTCTAGATAATTCTTTGCAGCCTGGTGGGGTGCTGGGTGGGGAGGGCAGAAATAGATGGATGAGACGAGTGGAAAAGAGCAGCCAGGACCTCTGGAGGAGCTGTCAGAGGGCCTGCTGCCTGGTACAGTTGTGCACAGGGGTTCCTTTCTCACTGCTAAAGACACAGTTCAATGAAAACATTCATACTGTCTGTTGTGTGAAGAATTTTCCAGATTATAAAATTCCCCAAAAATTCAGGTTGGAGGGGGCCTCAAGAGGTCCCCTGCTCAAAGCAAGTCCAATTAGAAGAAGTTGCTCAGGGCCATGTCCAGTTCAGTTTTGAGTGTGTCCAAGGACAGAGAACCCACGTCCCTGGGCAGCCTGTTCCAGTGCTCAATCACCCTCTCTGTGATACTTTTCCTTGTATCTGATCAAAATTTCTCTTGCAGCAGTCCATCCATTGCCTTTGTCCTTTCCCTGTGCTCCTCTGAGAGGAGTCTGGCTCCACATCCTCCCAGTTGGTAGCTGCAGACAGCAAATAGATCCCCCCCTTTGCAGTTTCTTCTCCAGGATAAGCAAATCCTGCTCACTCAGCCTCTCTTCATACAAGTGCTCTTGCCCCCTCTATCTGCCTTGATGGCCCTCCACTGAGGTCTCTCCAGTGTGTTGACACCTCCCTCAGACTGGGGGTCCAACACTGGAGACACAGTTCCTCCAACACTGTCTCTCCGTTGGTGGCCCCAGAAGTGCCAGTGCCTCCATCGTAAGGGATCTCGCCACTCCATGCCTGGGAAGGATTCTGGAGCAAGGAGAGGGCTCTGGTGGAGTCGGTGGAGATGTCCTCGGCACAGGCTGGAGGCAGCCCCCAGAGGATGGGCACCGGGCAGGAGAGGCACACAGGGGAGCAGGAGCAGGAGCTCTGTGGGGCCAGGGCGAGAAGCTTCACCAAACAGGGAGGGCTCTGGGACTCAAGGCAGCCCTCACCTCATGGACTAAACATGGGGCCTGGCGAATGCCTGAACCAGTAGTATCTGGAAAGAAGAAAGCATTTTGATCTGTATCAACAGAAGCTTAGCCAATAGACCAATAAAATTAATTATCTCCCTTTACTTTTCGCTTGTTAGAACACATCTGGAGTATTGTGTCTAGTTTTGGGGCTCCTGATTCAGGAAAGTCATTGATGACCCAAAGGGACTTCAGCAGAGGGCTACCCATCTGGACCACTTGCCCTGTGAGGAGACGCTGGGGGATGCGAGCTTGTTCAGACTGGAGAAGGACAGCTTCAGGGAGACCTTCCAGTACCTACAAAGAGGTTACTGAGAAGATGGAGCATGATGGGAGAACAAGAGACAGTGGTCTGGTCCAGCAGAAGCAGGTGCCACCATCTCCCAGAGGATTTAATGTGTGTTAGCCCTGGGCCTGGCACCACTGAAGAGCCTGAGGGAAGGAGAGCCTCCAACTTCCATTGGTACTCCCCTTACAGGCCCTGGCATGAAGGGTTGTTATTTTACAGTGTTTCACAGGGGGATGGGGGCCATTAGGATCCCTTGGGCCAGGGAGAGGAGAGAGGTGCACCTTGCCTCCTCATGCAATGAGTGGTACCATGGGCACTGAGGAGTTTGGCAGCTTCGGCATCACCCTCTGCTTACTCACATTGGTGACTGCCAGCCAGGGGGGCCACCTGATGTTATGAGGTCTTTCAGTACATACACCATGGTCTACCTCATCCTCAGCTCCAGGGTGAGCCATGCAAGCTCCTCTTTGGGGATCAGGAAGACTGTGACTCTCGTGAAGGTGGGCCCCGAAAAAGGGGCAGCAGAAACAGTCTGCAGCAAGTTCCTGTGCAGTCCCCACAAATGTTGAATGCACCACCAGCCCAGCCGCAGCTGGCATCTCATGTGGCCTTCAGTTCTCTTGTTCATGTCCATCATGGAGAGGAATGACACGTCAGAAAATTTCCTGCATCCTGACTGTAAAAATAGAGTCAAAGTAGGACATTTCCTCCTCTATTTCAGGGCTCATTCTTTGTTACTGAAGCACATCATGTAACAGTCTGCAATTAAAACCATCAACAGCATGGAAGGCCATACCACAATAGCTTTGTAGTCAATTATTTGATTTATAATTAAACATGCAGAATTTCGGCTTACTGACTAGAAAGTAGGACAAGTACTTTCTGTTTGCCTGCTTCTACAAAAAAAACCCAGGAATCCAGGCTGCAGTTTCTATACCATGGATAATTTCTTTCCTCCAGCACGGGCTGTCTAGACAACGAGCAGGTTAGAACAAGGTAAGTTTCGGGTTGAAAATTTTAATACCATAGCAAAAATTAGAAACCTCAAAATAAATAAACAGCCGGTGGCTATGAAAGCCCCTCAGCCATCTAGGAAGGCAAGCTGGGTAAGACACAGAGAGCACTGCAACATGTGGGCTGGGTTGGCGTGCTCCCTCCACCTGGTGACATTCTCCTGGATTCATCAATGCTGCTGTCAGCTGACGCAGCACGGTAATTTTGCACAGTGAGTCAGCGCTTCGAATTGACCCTGAGGACAGCAATTTCCAGCCACTTTTTCACTCACACACCAATGCCATGTTGTTGTCCATCCCTTCCTTCCCTCCCTGCCTCCCCCTTGGAGGGCAAGGAAGATTTGGAGGTGGTTCTTGTGTCAGAGTCCTCCAAAGGACACAGCAGTTCTGTGTTTGTCAGCTCTAAAATAAAAGACAGAATAAAGAAAAGGCCAAATATGTGACCATTCTCAATCTGACTGACGCACTGAACTTTACTTTGTTTAACCCTCCAAATCCTCCTGGTTTGTGGGCTAGCCAAATGCACGTGGGGATGTATACGTGTCTGCTGAGCACATCAGGTACATCTCCTTGGTCAGGCCTTGCGGTTCTTCAGCTGGCTTTTGGTTTTTATGCACATAAAGTGATATACAGGCTATTGCACAGGCATCCTGTGCACAAGATGTTTTTACAACAACAACTGTTTTTACCCAGCTGATGAGCAGAGCAGTATACTGGATCTAGCCAACTCATGCTATCTTCTCTCAGAAGCAGTAAGCGTATCTTGAAGGCTGTTACACTTTCCTAACCACTTCACACAATTAGTATTGAGGGCTTTTTTAGAAAATGTCTGTAAAATGTACTCTCTCCACCGCTCTCTTGTACGCATTAGATTACATTTTTCTCTTTTGCAGCTTTGTAGGAGGCCACTGGAAACTCCCAGGCTCTCTGCCTCCACCAGGCATGCCAGGAGGCTTATGAGGGCTGCCAGCTCCCAGTTCCTCTGGGATTTACATGCTCATGTAATGAGAATGAACAGTGAGCCACAGCTCATTGTCCAAGATCCCAAACATCTGTTTGTGGGAAGAGGTTTTGTGTATCCATACAACTTATTCTAAAACTGACTTTCATGTGAACATTGTGATTTGTTCTCAAGACTTGGATAAGCACCATGTGGAGAGCCTATAGCATCACTGGAGCAGCAGAAAGACTTCAGGTTTTGAGTAGCCACATATATCTGATGCGTTTTTCTTACCTGGAGAGCAGACTTCACTATCTATGTACACAAAACTATCATTACCTTTCCCATACTCTGGCTTTTGAACATCTCTATTACTTATCCTTCAAAACATTCACCTTTAGAGTCATGATGCCAGTGAAATAAGATCTGAATAGTGAATATCTGCATTTTCCACCCCTTGACAGTAGAAAAGGGGCTTTACTTGGTGATTTGTACACTGGAGCATTTGTATGCCCGCTTGCCAGTCTGCCTTCCTACGGTGATGGTGAACTGTTCTTCCTAGATAAGACTACCTGCCTGGTCATCAGAAGAACCTACCTGTTTGCATGTGATATTTCAGGAAGGTGAAGCAATAATGATGCCTCCCAGGGGATTGTTTCAGGAGTCAGGTTTCAGCTTGATCAGTAACAAGTATGCTTTAATGCAGAAGTAGCTCCTCTCTTCTCACCAGCCTAGCCCAAACGTAGTTTCCAAAAGCTTGGATTATTTTTGTATCACCACAGTGGTTGCACATATAGAAGAGGCAGCTTCCCATCTTGAGAAGGTTGTGATAATCGGCCATATACCTGGCTAGGGTTCAGTGGAACTCAGAGGTGTTCAGCCTATGGGTCAGTTTGCAAGACTGGAAAATTAGTCACATTTAATAAATGCCAAAAAAGAAATATACTTTTTGTGAGTTGGTTGCAGTTAGCACAACACTAGAAATACTCAGCATGGTTAAAATTTTCATACAGAAAAGCAAACATGCAGAGAGTAGAAATGACTGGATTTAAATGCAAGAAAACAAAACAAGGAGAAATTGCCACCTATAAAAACATATATTTCACTTGATGCATTCTTCCTGCTCAAGCCTCATTCCTGAGCAGAAAGTCAGCAGTGGATTTTTTTCCTATTTTCATTTTCAGTGCACAGAAACACATGCTTTGTGACCACAAAGATCAAAGTTCTAAATAAGGGTTATGTCCAGCATTACTATATCCACCAGCGACATCAATTGTTAAAAATAAAATTAAGACCATTTAACTATATTTTCCTTACTTTGTCATCTGGCCATTTTTCCCAAATTAACTTCTCAGCTGCATAGGGCAGCAGTTTAAGTATGGAGCAACCAACTGGGATTTTTGTATGACTAAATGTTTTCCCCCAGGGTCTGGGAAATGTTTGCATCAGCTGTTGCCAAATCGTGTCTGCCTCCCAGCTAGCACAAGGCCATGGCCTCTTGCTGGGGAGGGGAAGATGTTCCTCTGAGCCCACTAAATTGGGCATGAGGTGACTCAGAGTAGCATGGAAAACTCTTCTTCCTCCCAAATCATTGCACGGGCCTAACACTGTAGCGAGTGTAGTTATTTACCTCTCTACAGTGGAAACCACTGGTTTTCCATGCAGGCCTGTCTCAGGACACAGTGAGGATAGCTGCAAAATGCAAGGCTGCTTTTTTAAGCAAGCCTAAGGGAGATGCAGCCTGAGCTGGAATCCAGGCCTTCTCCCCAGGCCTCTCCCTGGCTTATGCTTCCTTGTGAGACAGGAGGATCCTTTCATTTTTCAGACAAATACCCGGAGCACCAGCGGAAAACAGAAGCCCCTGGCTGGATTTCAGTCTCTGGAAGGAGACCACTGGCACATCTGAACTCCCAGGAAGGCCGGCATGCTTAAGCAGGCATTTCAGCCGGGCCGTAAAGCTTCTTCCCAGCACGGCAATGTCACATCAGCGCACTGTGGGGACCATCTTATATGCATCTATCCAAGCAGCAACCATGTGGGTTTTACTGATATACGTTTGGTATGACAAAATAGTCAAAGGGAGCTGGGAGTTCACCTCCCAGCAGTGTGAGAGTCTTCCCCACAGTGCATCCTCTGGCGCTTCGTCCAGCCACGATTAAACCGTAAGGTCGATGGTGCGGGACCATATTGGCAGGACAGAGCAGGGGTGCCCACATGTGCTGACTGTGGCCAGTGATTCTGAATGCTACTAGCCACGACCATAGTACTGCCCTTCGCCTTCCCCACACACCGCCACACTTCTCCCTCGCTGGCTTTAGGCTTTCTTCAGTAGACAGGAGTATTTTCCGCTGTTCTTCCTCATTAACTTCCCAGCCCTCCAGTGAAACACTGAGAGGTTTCCATTCATCAGGCTTACCATTTCACCAGCTGTAACCTGAATCTGTGACCGCTGGCAAGTACTGAATGTTTCGGTTTTGCCGGTTCAATTTCCTGTGGTCCATAATTTCTCATGTGTGGATGGCAGTCACCTATTTTGCCTCCTTTAAGGCTTCCCATGCGTATCTAACAGGAGAGCTGACTGCAGACAACCTGTACCTGGGACAGCCTAGGAAGGCAGTAAGTGGTAGCCGATTCCTCCCCAAAGCTAGCTACGCGTTTTCATTTCTGTGGCCAGCGTGCATGAATCATTTCCCATAGCCAGGTGTCTGAGTCTTACCCAGCGTGGCCTGGCTCTCTCCCAACAAGCCAGTGCTCTCATTTCAAATCTGAGGAGCAATTTGTCTCTGAAAGCGTGCAGAAAGCCCAAGTAGTTCTCATCGGTAATTGGCACCAAAAAACGGTTGTCTTTTTTCCACGAAGCTTGCTAGATCTCATTACTGGAACTCCATTTCTAACAGCCACACTGTTGAACATTGACTGGCACATTAAGAAGTATTAAAACTAATGTGGCAAGTGTCAAAATCCAGTCCATGTTGCCAAGCCTCACACCTTGCTTTTTCATTATGTTCATTCACTTGCAAAATTCACTTGCTTATTTGCGGGGAGTGTGAGAGCCATTAGGGAGAATTAAAGAGGATCTGCTGAAACTGAGGAAGAAAAGCTTAAGCATCTGCACAGAAGGGAGGGAGGGGAACTTCTGCATGTAGGTTTAAGGCAGCGTAATTAGGACTGCACATACTCCTCGGAGAACAGAAATCGCCTGGAATACAAGCCAGCGGTCCAGAACCAACCTCATCCTAGAAACACTGGTCTCCGCCGTGCGGTTTCTCAGCCATGGTTAGGGTAATGAAACCTGCAGACTCACGAGCATGGCGAAAGCGCAGAAGAATTTGTGGGAAGGAGGGAGAGACGCTTACATTTTGTTATCGCTCGGCGGAGGTAGTGAGGGATTTAGGCTGATTACACACGCTGCACCTAATCTTTCATTCCCCGGCACCTGCCTCTCGCAGGGGCTCTCGTCAGATAATGAGGAGTGACACACGGTGTGAAGTGCCAGCCCTATCTAATCGACGCTGTCATCACCACTGTCACAAGGAAGCACTATGGGAGATAAATTTAAGCCTGACTGGTGTTTAGAAGGATTTGGAGGCTATTTGTTGCTATTTTTATGCAGATTCTCTAACAAAGATGCTGGAGGAGAACTGCTGAGTTACTGATCATGAGAAACAATTTCAGCTAATTAGTGTTTCCGACCCATATTAGAAGAGCATGCTTTTGTTTTTTTCCTGGGTGATTTTAAAATGTATCTTGCAGGCTTTAGTCTGATGTAGAGGACTTGCTGCCAGACTTAGCATCTCACTACCTGGTTTTGGCACCTGCTTTGCGCAACTCTTTTAACTCTTTGTATGAAGTTTCCCCAAATAAACTTTGGCTTTTCAAAGGTCAGATATAAACTCCATTTCATTGTATCGTCTGAGCTCACATGAACATGTACATAACAAAACAAATGCATGAGTGGGCAAATTTTTCCTTTAAGGACTGAAGTTTCAGTTTGATTCCTCCAAGAGATTATTATAAACGACTGTGGGAAAATGATGAAAAAATGCGTGTAGAGTCCTTTCATAATACTTGCACTGAGAAATATAATGAAAGGAAAAGAATTCCCCTTTTGTCTCTATTTTCTTGCATAATCCTTGGTGTTAAAGCTGTGATTGTATCTCTAAGCCCTTTTCGTAACAATTGTTAGTTATAATGCACCAGTCACGTTTGCACAGATAATAACCTCAGACCTGGTCATGCAGAGGTTTACACCCGTGTTTCAACTCCTGTACTGTGAACAACCTCCTAGACTTAGAAGAACTGCTCCCTGTACAGAAAAGTTGAGCCCGTGCTTGAAGTCCTACAGGAGGACTGGAAGTCGCAACCTCTCACGTGGTCTCATCCAGCTCAGCCCTGTATCATCTGCACAGAAACCTCCTCGCTGCTTGACATTTGCGGAAGTCTACCCACACAAAAACAAATGGCACCATTTTGGCCTCAATCCGAGGCAATTTAAGATAAAAAGTTGAAAATGTTTTCACATTTATTTTTCCCGAGCCAATGAAAGGAGTGTTTGACTGTCTATGGTGCTAGCATTCATTATGGTGCTCATTTTGGAGCACACACAGCCTTTGCTTTGTTTGCAATGAGTGCAATTGTTGTTTAAAGGACTGAGAAGTGAAATCCTTGGAAGCGAAACTCTGTGGGCTCTCTCCAGCTCACAATATCCCCCCACGTGTGTCTGCAGGACACAGCGCTGCAGCAGCTGTTCAGAGGCCCCTAGTGTGGGTTGCAGTGGGGTTACCCCGCAAACGACTGGACCAGCAGCAGGGTGCTTGCAACTGTAAGAATATTATATCCATCTCCACTCTATTGGGAGTGTTGTGACTTGCAAGCAAGGGCACCAAGTGAGAGACCAAAAAAAACCACCTTTGAGCCAGCCATGCTTTCCTATGGGAGACTAACAAGGCTCCCAGTAAACCTCAAATCTGAACTGCAGTTTTTCCTGTAAGCACATGAGGCACGTGCAGACCATGCGGGCTGGGTGTCAAAAGGGCTGAGCTGCTCCGAGGCCAACAACCGTGCAGCTTCTGCGGCTGCAAGTCTGAAAGTCCAAAGATATTTTTTGGACAGGCAGAAAATCAAACCAGACTCTTGGAGTGATGAAGTCTGCCAGCTGACCACAGTGGGGGGTTGAAGCCCTTTTCGTCACCCCCACTCTCACCTGCAGCATCCAGACTATGATTCTGGGTGGTGAAACCCTACTGTTGAGGTCTCTCTGTAACCGAGCAAATGTTTAAAGATATGTTATCATATTTTGTTTCAGAAGAGGAAAATACAGAATGATTTTTGTTTTCTGAATGTGTGTTTTCTGTTGCTGCATAACATTTTAAAAGAAATATTAATACAGTCATTTTTGGTAAATCTATTACTATAGAAATTTTGCATAAAAACCTCATGCAAGCTCTGCTCCCACTCACCCCAGTCAGCGACTTCACTGAGTGAAGACTAAACACTGATCACCAGGTCAAGACCAACATGTGGATTTTGGTGTATTTCTTCAAAGAAATAAATTACAATCAGATTACAATGCACAGACCCCGCAAGGCCCATAAACAGCTTCTCAGCTCCTCCCTTGAGAGAAAAGAAAAGCAAAGCTATTGTCAGCAGACGTAAATTCCCCATGCAGGGATCCCTACTCCCACAGAAAAATCCTGAAGGCTCCAGAAGCCAAAATACTTCTAAAAAAACAGCTTTATAAGGTAGACTTGCTCTTCTCCCTTGTGTCTGGGGTATGATCTTAATTACTGAGAAATAATTATAATGTCATAAAGGACTCTTCTGCGTGCGGCAGAGAGGTGGATGATGCCACATGCACTGCCACTACTGTTGTCCCATCAGATGGGAGTCAAAAAACATGCCGAGTCCCACGGGGCTTACAGCACTGCAGGAGTCACGGCGCCATGTGCCAGTGGCTGTGCACCAGCAGCAAAGGACCATCTAAGAAACAGAGATCCCATTCTCACGCAGATGGTCCCAGTGTTAAATGAGGAAGGGGGGAAATAATAGGTTCAGATTAGTATTAAATTAAATAAACTCATTTTCAAAGTTCAACATGATTTATCTGTTGGTCTCTCTGTCAACTTTATTCAAGGCCTTCTTAAAGTTCAACCACCTCCTTTGCTACTTGTTTCACATCTTTCTGTTGGGAATGAACCTGGACTAAAGCCAGAGGTAGGATTGCTCTAAACATTATTGAAATATGACTAAAGTTTATCCTAATGTGCTCAACTTTAGGAAATCCAGGTTTCTTGGCATTTCCTCTGGCTTTAGGCACAGCTCTACTGTTCTTGGCCTTCTTCACTATTTTTCCAGCATGACTTGACATAAATATGGATGCCTGGTCATTTTTTCATTTGGGACCTGACATCACAGGTGATCTCCACTTGTTGGTGTGCAGGTAGTTAACTCCAGTTTAACAAAGGTGACCAAATACCTGTTTTAATGAAAAATAATTCTGTACTTTTCAGAGTTTATCCTCCAAATCAGACTAGAGAGTCAGCACAAAGAAATGCATTTATGATATGTTGTGTGAATTGTGAGCTATGTCTCGATCCATGCCTGTGTCTCTACAGATGGAATTGCATTTGGGAAAAATTTGGTTCATAGCATATCATTTATTCCTCACAGAGGAAGAAAAGTCATTTAAGGTGGAATTCATGCTTATTAGTAAATGCAGAGGTCACCAGGTGGGGAAGACAACCCACGGCAAGGGCTAGGGCTGATCAAGCACTCCCTTCAAATACTCACAGAGCAAAGAAATCCTCCCTGCCAGCAAACTGTTAAGAACCCATAAGCTGAAACCTGTGTGTGAGATCCCTTGGCCCAGACTCTTTAGAAAAACAAGTACACTGGTTACAGCTGTTTTCCCTGCCTTTTTTTTTTTATAAACCCAACCAAGAGACTTGAGTGGGCAAAGAATATGAACAGTTGCGTTGGACAAGAGGAGATCTGTATGGGTGCCTTTCAGCTATGGGGTAGAAATAGGTGACAGTGGCATCTCTAGCATCTGGTACAAAACTAAGTTGTTCTCATCAAGTAGGAATATTCAAGCTATTCCCCTGGAGTGATAAGAAGCTGCTCCTGCACTGTCTTAGGCAGAAGGAGGAGCGTGATTTAGGCACAGGGAATCCAGGTTCAGACATTCAAAGAGAAAAACGGAGAATAATAATTTTAAATGGATGTTAGCACACTAATTTGTAAGTGATGTTTTCAATGGGCATAGTCTGTTTTGGGATCACAGACTGCAGCTGTGTATACAGGATAAACTGAGAAAAAGGCAGGGGACTTCGGAAATAGCATTACTCTTCTGGGAGTCTCCCCATGTTTGAAGACATAGTCACAGCATATTCCAGATGACCTCACCAAACCACCGAGTTTATCTCCTTCCCAATGCCAAATGAACAGACTGAAATGGGTGCTGTACTTGTGTTGACGTCCATGGAGGCCTCATTAACTAATTCTTGTGACTGTCAACAGAAAATCTGAGGGTGGATTTTCAGTCCTGTGGAATGGATTTGTTTCTGAGCCACGTTCTTCTCCTCAGGTCCCTCCACTCTATCCTCAACAGTAAAACAAAGCGGGTTAGACAAGTGCAGTCAGCTTCACATTCTGTACTCTTACTTCTGCATCAGAGGAGGAAACAAGGACGTCTTGGCAAAAATTAAAACACTTCCTATCATCCCCTTCATCTTCTCATAACCTTTTTAAGACTGAGACTTCTGGCTCCCAAAGCTAGCTAGCTCTCTGCACCACATGGTGCCTTGACACATGCCACTGGGTAAGCCCTGCCTCCCTGTCCACCTTTACCAACCCTGACTCCTGGGGGTTTGCTGTCCCTATATGGGTCTTTCTGCAAACTATTTTTCTTCTGTAAACAATGAAAGGGCCAACAAGGTGAATGATTAACCCCTTGCATGGATGTGATCACGCTGCTGGTTCCTATGGCGAACAAGACGATAAAGACCACCAGGCTGGATTGGAAATCAGGGCTGAACCAGAATGAACTGCAGAAGCGTGAAAGTGCAAAGGACATTTGCACTTTCACAAAGCCCAGCCAACTGCAAGGGCTCATCAGCTGTAGGAAAAATGAGTATAAAAGGAGCAAAGCTACGTTAATTTTGAGTCAAAGTTTAAAGACCTTCTCAGCCACTTGCAGGGACCAAAGTTGTTTCCTCTGCCTGAAAAGCTGACCCATCCTTGGGTATTGCTGGAGGGTCCTTTGAATGGAGGCAGCTCCCATTCTCCAGAGGGGAAACTTCCCCCCTATAGTTTCTGTAGGGGGAAATAACCTACAGCGGAGACACAGTGATCTGTATGCATAATTTAAAAGGGGAGATTTATGAGAGATTAGTGCTATCTCCTGGTTTTACACAATGTATGCAATTAAGCGCCAGATTAGTGTTTACATCTCCATGCACAAGCAGAACATCGCTTTCCTGAGCTGCTCTTTATCACTCATATCACACTACCGTGATTAAAAACAATAACATGTGGCTAGCCAGGCAGCCTACTGGATCACAATACGTTAAGGAGTGGGGTCAGTCCTTTTTTCTGATATACCGATTGATTCCTAAGAAGGAACGTCTCACCCTACAGGGACTGGGGCGCAAATCAACAAAGGAACATACTCACCTCAAACAATATCTATATCCTAAAGTCCTTAAATATAACTCCATAGAAATCTACACGCCCCCATTCCCAGTGAGTTTAAACCTGCACCCTCTTATGACCATTCTTGTATGTCTCATCAGAACTGAACAGCTCACACCCTTTTAAGACTCCCAGACTCTGTGTTCCTTTGCTATATCTCCCAACTAGCTCTGCCTGGCATGCCTCAAGCAATTTATGGGATCTAATATTCCCCAAAATCAGACAGTTTGTGCAGCTGAAAACGACAATGTCTTACACAGTAGCTGATGAATTACAGCAAAGGGTCACTTTTGGAGGACCACCCCCAAAATACTGGAGATCTGCATTCCATTCTGTCCTCAGGCAGCTTGAGGGAATCAAATTCATTCCTATCTTGAGATGGACCTGGCAGGGGAGAATAGCTCTTCTCACCACAGAAAATTTGAAGTTTATTTGGCCAGAGAAAAGAGGATCTAGGCCCTGCTTCAAAATTATCTGTAAATTTCATAAAAAATATACCCTCCCCATGGCGAGGGGGTTATTTTTTCCTCTCTTCCTCACCTAATTAGTATTTATTGCTTACACGCAAAGTGGAACAGCTTCAAGCTTGAGAGATCTTCTCTTGGAAGTACTTTCTCACTGAGTAATTCAAGAATGCTGTTGTGGTCTAAATCTCTTCAGTATAGGAGGGAGTCCCACACCCTTAAGAAGAAATTTTTTATGCTGAGGGTGGTGAAACACTGGAAGAGGTTGCCCAGAGAGGTGGTGGATGCCCCATCCCTGGAAACATTCAAGGTCAGGTTGGAGGGGGCTCTGAGCAACCTGACCTAGTTGAAGATGTCCCTGCCCACAGCAGGGGGGTTGGAGTAGATGACCTTTAGAGGTCCCTTCCAACCCAAACTATTCTATGTTTCTACGATTCTACGATCTTGTTTCATCACCAAACATGTCCTATCGGTGATGGAAAGAATGATCTCTTCTTGAGTTTTGCAGAAAGACTTTCAGGCACTTATTGCTAGGAGAAGGGCTGAGCAGTCTCAATCTGAAGGCTGACACCAACATCTCTGGGAGAGGTGAGTGTAAGACTTGCCCCTTCCATCAGCTTTCTCACAGCAAGAGATATGTCCTTTTGCTGATAAAAATCTGAGGCTGGAAACTGAGGAGGTGGGTGTCAGTCAGTTGCCTCAATCCCCCTGGGAAGAACTCTGTGTGCAAAGCCTGCAATGGCCTTCTGTGTCTCTGCAGGCACTACGGACCAAGGTGTTCCTGCTGGTGCACATCACTGCTTAAGTCGCAGCTGTGAGCAATGCTGTTACCTTTCCAAGCAGCCTGGCAATGGGGTGAGGGATGGGATTTGGAGTTTAAAAGATGAAGGCATTCTTCTTCTCAATGCTCAGAGGTACTCCCTGAGTGCCTGTCCTGCTGAGGTGAAGGATAAGACACACATGGCTCTTCATGAATATCATTTATGCCACCCTGAAGTGTCCTTCTGCCAGTGGGCTTCTCTGCGATGTGATGGCCACCAACTTGGTAGCTGGCCTCTCCAGTGCCCTGCTTTGCCTCGCTTCAGTACTCACTACAGTATCCAGCAAGATGGGCTCCCCTTCATGCCACACGCATATCACCTCAATGTCTATAGGCTGAAGCTAGTGGGAAGTTGCCACAGGCAATAGGGAGGTTGCCTACATCTCCAGCTCCCAGTTTAATGACCCACTTGCGGAGAGGCAGGCACCCGGCCTGCAGGTGCCAGGTCATCTTCTAGGAAACTGCTCTCCTCACAGTAAAGGTGGCAAAAAGACACAGCAGCCTTGCAGCCCTGAGATACCATGTCCTGGTATGGGCACAAGGCTTCTTCCAGTATGAAGGCTGGCTTTGGTCTTCCTTACCTAGGGGATCAGCCCCTAAATGTCCCCACAGTGCAACTGGGCTCACTGGCTCCAGAGACACCAGTGGAGAAAGGATCACAAGGGAAACATGAATAAATATGCAAGGTACCAACCAATGCAAATGCTGTTTTGCCTATTTACTAATTGAATGGTAACATACTCGTATTCTGGACGGACTACATGCTGCCAGATGACTTAGCAATATTTTCATGTCAAAATCCTTATCTAATCTTGCTGAGCGTGATGGCTTTTGAGAAGCCCTTCTGAGGCGCTGACCCTCCTTATATATGTTGCAGAAAACCTAATGTCTCACCAGGATGCCCCTCATGTGACACTAACCCTTGGCCCTGGTGAATAGATGCGGCCAGTAATGTAGGAACCAGCTGTGGAGGGCTACAAGATACTAACCAGTTTTGTCCTCCCTATCACCCCTCTCTTTCCATCCAGACTTTTTAAGCCTCAGCACTGAACATGTCAAAACCCAGAATGATATTCATGTAAGTCAGCAGGATCCACTGTGACCTCCTGCAGTGGTTTGTGCTGCACACACGTGCTCCTGAATGCCCCTGTGCTTTAGTTTGTGGGCTGGTCTTGGGAGGGATGACCTGTGCCCGAGAAGTACCTGTTTCCTCCATTAGCTGGAGTCTGGTGTGACTGGCTCACGCTGTGGGCTTTTAGTCTTTATTCATCTTCAGTCAGATGGATTACATCTGTGCTATCTAAGTTAGATCTCTGCACAAATGCCAATGGAACGATGATGAAGTGTCCCATTAACTCTAGCTGGAGTAACCATGTATGCCAGACTAGACATGTGAAGAAATGGTTGCAGGGTTAAGTCTTGGGAAGCTAAAGCAATGTGGCCTGATTTCCCAGAGAGTCTGCTGAGCGCTCAGGTCTCCTGTTGAATTCAAAGGAGCTGTAGGTTCTCAGCATTTCAGAAAATCAGTTTGTGCCAGATCTTTATAACAGAATGATGCCATGCTGCACTTAAAAATAAACATTTTCCCCCCTGCCCCCTCTCTGTGTCCCATTTTAACTCACTTTTTTTTCCCACTGGATTTTATCCATAGCTTTCTCAGTATGAGCAAAGGAAAGAAAATGCATAAGTTTTAATTAGAAATTAATCTTTCAACCCACAATGTAAGTGAAGCTTTAAAATCCAACAAAAAATGTTGCAAAGCCTGTTATCCTTAGTTACAAAATAAATATGCAAACTATGTCACCATATTCTTCATAAATATCTTTCAGCTGTTCTTTTTAATAAAGAAAAATATGAACCCTTCTGTATTACTCTGAGTTTAAAGTAGCTCAAATGTTTGGTCTACCAACTTTGACAATGTCCCTTTAAGTTTTCTGATTCTTGTGGAAGATCTAGCCCTGGGGTTTTTTGGCTTAGGCACAGTACTTGTCAAACCCCTTCAGACTCTCTTACTGAAGTGGCTGATGCTGAGTGGGGGTTTTTTGGTTTTTTTATTTTTCTTTTGTTTTTCCAGAATGACCTTGTTTCCAGCTCCAATTTCATGAGAAAATGTGTTTGTGCCAGAATTTTCCTTTGGAGAGAATTTTCATTTTATGGATCTGACAGATTTTCAATTTCATATTTTGATTTGAAGTTTCTGTGATTCTTTTCCTCTTACATTTTCATCTAACAGCCTGTAAGGCTAGGGGGACCTATTCTCCAATGGTTAAAGGAAAAGGTTTTGCATCAGGAGATCTGGGTTCTATTTCTGGTCTAATCTCCAGACTTGCTATGTAATTTCAGCAATATGAATATATGAGTGTGTGCATGTGTGTGTCTGTGTGTATTTTGCTGTGTCTTGTCCTTTAAATATATAAATAGGCATTTAAATAGACAACTATATGCATAGAAGGCAGTAATGCTTACCCACCCTATTTCTATTAACGCTTTTGAGTATTTTAAGCTTCTTGGCTGTGGAAGAAAAAAAAGATACCAAGGCATGTGAGCATCATGGTATCAGTTTTAGCGTGTTCCCTTCAGCAGTTGAATTTTGACGTATTTAAAACTGATGTTGCATTTGCCAAAGTTTTGCATGTCTGCACATTCATGCAATATCCTAAACAGACTATTACTTCAGTGAACAGGTAGGGAGGGCTGCAGGCTGCATAGATGAAAACACATGACTTTTGCCTGCAGCTTTGGCTTCTGCCAAAGGTTTTAGGTAGTTCCTAAAACAAGTTTAGGCTCCCTGGTCAGTGTGGACTGAGAGACATCTCCCACGGAGGCTCCAGCCACAGCCAAATAGGTGTCACAGAGAGCAGGTCAATATTGCCAAAGTTTCCTATTCACCTGATGGAGAGAAAATTAGGTGCTTCTGCTCCGTAGAGCGTATCTCCTTGGGAGACCTTGAAAGGCATGTATTTCTCCATAGGGAAATAAGGTGGTTACTTTAAAAAGACTATTTCATTAGATGCCAAAAATGTAGATGCAAACTGCATGCTTATGTTGGCTAGATCCCGATCATAGAGATGTGAATATTTGGCTGCAGATCTTCAAGAGTCCTTCATCTGCTCCTCATATGGTGGCCATTTATATTTTTATATTTCTGTATTCATGGGTGAGGAATTCCTCACTAAGAAAGGCTGTCCGAAAATTTTAAAAAAGAGAGGTCAGTCCAAAATGGATGGGCAGATCGAACTGTTGAACAGTGAAAATGCCGCTCCATGAAAATGGATTATCAGCACTCCCGGCCAGGCCCAGAAGCTCTGTGCTTGTAGGCTGTGTCATGTATTTGTAATTGAACCCAACGCTTTCCTCTTCCAGCTGTCAAACAGAACTGGGAAGGAAATCTGGAAAGCCACAATTTTGTTTTTGCAGTTCAACTATTTTCTCATTCATGAATTAGACAGGAACTATGGGACTATTTACAGTTTGGCTATTACCTGAAACGTGATCTGTGTTATTGGTCATATAATTCATATTTATTCTCTCTCAGACCAAACAATTTCAAGACCATAAAAGAGGTTTCAGTCTTGTCCCACCAGCCTTGCCAGTGAGACTCCCCAGGTGATCACTATCATCAGATGTGTTTTCACATGATTTTCATTTTGCGGATTTATTTTCTGGCAAAAAAAAAGATAGGAAAATTCATCTATTTGAATGTTGGTGGAAAGCACATAAAAGGAGATCTGATACTATAAAAGAGAATTTGCTATTGTCTTCAAATACCATTTTTTATCAGCATTTGTTCATTCAGAGGCGATCTGTATCCTGCTCACGCAGAGCTTATCAGATCTGATGAATGATCTGATTCGTTTTCATTCATATTCGTTTGAAGGAGAATAATAAGCGTGTAAGAAGAAACGTGGCTCTTCTATCTCTGGCTAAATACCCAAAAGAACAAAAGTTTGCGGGCATGGGAGAGACTGGTTCAAGTGCTGTCAGGACTTGAAAGCCAAAGGAGGTCGTTCTCAGTTTTGTGGAGGGACAGTAAGCTCTTTTTGGTATGTTTACACAGTGTCTGCTACAAGGGGCTAGAGCACAAGGGCAAATGGTACACTATGAGAGTTATACTCCTTAGTGAAAGGCATCGCATCTAGAACGGGATATAAGCTGAGAGGGAAATAAATGTGGAGAAGGATGTGAAAAATATCAATTCACAGAAAAATGCACACTCGTTTAAAGCTAAAAACGCTGTTTTAACTAAGATAACATGCGCTGTTTCAATAATACTCTTCTTTAAAAACAGATATTAAAAATGGCTGCGACACTGATAACCTCTTGCTAGTATTGGTCTCTCTGTCTCCTAGGGAGGGAGCAGATCCAGCAGCATCCTCAGCTCTTGGCAGGGATGCAGAGCTACAGCAGAAGGAGAGCGGTGGCATAAGCATGGCCCTTGGGGGGAACTTCTTACCCCTCAGTTAAGGCAAGGAAGTTTACCTTCAACTGGGGAGGTGGAAGCTATCTTGCTCTAGCCAAATTTAGCATGGGACAGGGGTACAACTATAGGTAGTTATTGGGAGCACATGTATCTCATGTTTTTACAGTAACTTATTGCACTGTAACTTCCTGAATAGTATGCCGCATATGGTAACAGACTTAATTATGCTACTTTATTTTTCTTGAAATACAGTCTCTTTCTGGTTTTGTTTGGTTTAGCAGAAGTGTGGGGAGGTAGCGAGCAGGGATGGGCTTGCAGTGGGAGAGAGTTATATATGTGTCTGGTATTTTTAGTAATTTATTTCATATTGCATTCTTTTTCTGAGCCAGCTATTCTTACTTCTCACTGAACTGTGTTCAAAAGGCCAGATAAGCTGGGCGTGAAGAATTCCCCCCAGAGATACTGCAGTTCCCCAAGCCTTGATGTGCCCCACACATCAAAAGGCCTGGGTGCTCACTGTTTGAACAGCACTGCTCACTGCAAGGGACACCCTTCCCCTCCCATAGACGTGACCTATTTAGTCTCGTATGGCACAGGAAACCCTTAGAGAGCCTTTTCCCCTCCTGGCAATACAATTGCAATTTATCGGTCTCTGGTAAGACCTCAACATCACACAGAAAAACCCAGCAGCCTTTCAATTAGCGGAATGGCAGATCAGCCAGCCCTCTTTTCATTTCCCCTCCAGCTCATTCCCTATGCTTCCTCATCACCATCTAAGCCTTGATGCCTTCGTTTGTGGAAGTAGTTTATTGGGTTGGCTTCTTAAAAAATGCACGTCTTCCAGGAAGGTCTGAAATCCCAGCCCATACTCATTTCTCTGCAGCAGGAACTTCTGCGGATGAAGCACTGAGTTTATTGCAATACTAAGGACAGACATCTTATAGGTGCTATTAGTTTCAGGGACAGAGTTATTTTAAGAATCACAGAAATGCTACTCCATTAAAGAGCGTTGCAATGCTGCGAGTATGGCTGCCCATGGGGAAGCCGTTATCCTTTTGGGTAGGAGTGGTATCACTTAATATTCACCATCAGTAAGCAGGGCGTTTGCTCTGAGCGAGCCGTGTGCCCTTTCGCTATGGTCAGTGGAAAGATGGTCATGTGAAAGGACAAGGTCCCCTTTTTGCTCCATGGAGGGACGAGTGTCAAGCTGTCACAGCAGCAGTGCTCTTATGATGGGATGCTAAGGCTAGGTACTGTGAGCCTGGGAGGTGTGCGGAGGTATGTGAGAATATTAGGTCTGCCACAACGGGGCTGGGGGAGAGTCCTTGCAGATGCTGGGACAAACTGTCCTGCCAGCAATGGCCAGCGTTCCTCTTGAAACTCATTACAGAGTGGGGGGGTCCCAGCATCAATTACTGTGTGGGCAGTCTGGGTGACGAGGGGACTGGGCCCTGGCAGCAAACTGGGAAGGGATGTGCTTTGATAGCACAAAAGCACCTCAAATTGTTGGGATGAATCATCCTTTGGAGGCATTTGCGGCTCCAGACACAATAAAGAGAGCAGAGACAGCCAGGCAGAGCTGTACACCCCGCTTTCAGATGGCTACAGCTAGATGAGAGGAGCCCCACTGGTGTCTCAACCCTTTCCAGCCTCCACAGGTTTGATTTCTCCCCTCTTTTACTGTGTCTGCTGGGAAATGAGCCAAAGCCACACAGAGCTGGATCTGCTCCTGATGTTCCTCATGTTCCCACTGTTCATCTCCAGGGCTTTGGGTTGGCCCTTCAGAGGAGCTGAGGCCAGCAGGGAAATTTGGAGCTTGATCAGCTTCCTAAGGGGGGAGTTTGGATTCAAGGGGTTGTTTCAATCCCATCCCCACCAATGTTTGCTAAAATAACAAAAACTAATTTCTTTCCATTAGCTCGACTTGCATTTGCTATGTTGGTGGTCTCTTTTTCTCCCCTTTCTTAAAGTCTTTCCTTATAAATTTAATCAAAACAAGTTTCCTAGATTTGCTGAGCGATTCCATTACATTTCCTGACTGCTCTCTTTCACGTCTGCTTTACCTGTCTGCCTCTATTCCTCGCTGTCCTGCAAGGATCTTTAACGCACCCCCCTGAACGCACCCAGCCACAGCCACAGTGTTTCCTTTGTAAGCACTGAAACAGGCTGAAGTAGGCTTGATTATTTGACAGAGTAAGGCTCTGCTGCTCCAAGGGAAAAATCCCTTTCCCTGACACTCAGCTCTGATTTACAGCTCCTGTCCTACGTGACCGCTCTCCATCACCTCTCCCCTCTCTTTAGGTGGCTGGTTTCCAGGCAGCGGCTCATCATGTCTGTCTTGAGGTACCTTACAAACTAGGAAACTCATCGTGTCATGCTGATGGATGGCGTTGGAGGTGCGAAACAACAGCTTCCGCGCGCCCCAAGCCCAGGCGGAGGTATGCCTGCAGTTTGGAGGTTGGGGTGCAGACCCCTCCTGGCACCCGGGGCTCGCTCCCCAGAAAGGTCCGTGCCACTTCTTCTCCCTCCCTGGATAACCGTGACCTACCTTTCCGTATCCTTTTACTTGTCTCTGGCTGAATGCCCTTTCTTAACCTTGCAGGAATGTGAGTGCATGCTAACCAGAGGGGATATATAAAACATGTCAGCCTGTACATAATACCATGTGAAGGCGCTTACCTGAGACACTGGGGCATGAAGACTACAGTATGCTGCTGGGGAGCAGGAAAATTTATTGGCGGCTTTAGGCCTGACAACCTTTGATGGCTGTCAGAGTGGCAGGGAATAGAG
>NW_008824940.1:1440147-1445457 GCF_000699105.1 Pygoscelis adeliae | reverse complement strand
TTCCTTGTTTCCTTCAAAATAAACTCAAGTTATACCCTGTGGCGTGTTTGTTTTGTTTTAAAAGCCTCTGCAACAAGAGGGTAAAAAGTGTCAGGCACAAACCAGCGGTTGTTTTTTGTTTTTCCTTGTTTCATTGTGTTCCAGCTGACCAGCTGCAAACTTTTTTTTGTGCCTTCATTGTTGTTTTTACTGTCAGTGGTTTTACTGCTTGATTTCTACTCAGACATTGTTTGCAGGTGTACCTCTAGTGGTAAATCAAGGCTGCCCTTGGCTCTTTGATCTGGGTCTTCAAATAATGAAACCGAGCTCTTATCTCTCTCCTTTATCTAGGTGGCTGTGTACTTTGCCAACGCTAATAAGTCTGGTCTCACACACCAAGGAGCCAAGCTGTAGGTAACTATTGTCCCCATTTAAACGGAGGTGCAGAGAGGCTCGCCCAGCACGGCAAGGGAAGGCAGCGGTGCTGCTGGAGCAGCACGCCCAGCACTGACTGCCAGCACAGGCTCTCTAAACTGACTTCCCCTACTTTGATAACGGCGTGGGGAGAGCGATAGCAAGCCCTGGCAGGTGTCATTGCTCCTTTGTAGATGGAAAGACTGGTCATAATAATGAGAACACATCATGAAAAAGCATGCTTCATCTTTAAAGCACTTTTAAAAAGTAGTTCTGTAACTTCCCAGGTACATACTTAGCCCTATAATCACTGCTCAGGCCTACTGTGACTGCTTATCTGCTGTGCCCTCTTGCTAATTACTCCCAGAGCTCAGGACATTTTTTTCCTGGGAATTAAGGATGTGAGTAAGAGACGGCGGGAGCAAACCAAAAAAGAGAAAGGACTACAACATCTCCCTCTTATGAATTCGCTACCTGCGTTGTGCCCAGTCTGCTGTAGAGCATAGCCTGTGGAGCATCCTGGTGTGCAGGAGATAGCAGCTTCACGGCTGGGGACACAGGAGGCCTAAAGGTACTGACCTATGCGAAGCTGCAGGACAAACCAACAGGAGAAGTAGCTGGGAAGCTGGCAGGGGGCAGGTCATTTTGGTGTAGCTGTCCAAGCTCTCTCACTGAAATGCAGGCTCATGAGAGCCCCACTGAGAAATGACACAGAAGTCAGTTCTTAGAGATCACACAATCTAGCAGCTGTTCAAATGCATGTTTTTCCATACCCTCCAGAATCTATAATTCCAATTTTAAGAAATGAAAGGTTGTATACTCCTTCTTGTTACGGTGTGAACTGTGCCCAGATATAGCTTAATGCACAGCTGTGCTTTTAGCTGGAGGGTATGGTTTCACAAGACACCTTGAGTTGAATTAATAACTCGTGGCTCTGCTGTTTTAGTGGGCCGAATTGGCTTATCTTGCAATCAGACAAGTGCCAGAGCTGGTGCAAGGAGGGTCGGGGAGGTGGGGAGTGTGTGGTGCGGACTGGGATCTGGAGGAGGACATAGAGGGGACCCAGGGATGGAGAATGGGCTCTCCCCTCCTGTAGCAGCAGCTAGTTACTAATTCAGCTCATCCATAACCAAGCCCTTACTGACCAGAAAGAGATCAGACAGCAACGGTATCTGGACAGCTGGGTCACTTCCACAGCTGCAGGGGGAAAACTTCTGAAGGCTCTCATGGCAAGCTCGGTCCTTCAGGCCACCGTGGTGAGGACTCAAACAGCAACCGCAAGAGAGGCGTCAGCTTGGAAGCCTCATTACTCAGGAGAAGACAAAGGCAGCTCTGCTGTCAAGCTCCCACAACAGTATTAGTATTAGGCTAGCATCATACTCCCACAACAAGGGATGCAAGTTTTAATTGGTACACTGTAAAAAGTAGGGAAAAATAAGGGAAAGAAAATATGCATTCATGAGCCAAGTTGATTTAATAAAGTAATAAATATTTAATGAATGATGCTTTCAAAACAAAACCAAACAGGATCATGGAAAGGCGGGAGAAAATGCAAGTACAACAGAAATGAACTGGACGGCTGTGAAATTCCTAAGCTGGGTCTGAGAAGGGGAAGGTAGAGGGAGGAGCTGGTTAGAGATTTCTATTGACTTCTGTCTCTAGAGTGTCTCATAAAACCCCACACAGCTCAAATTATTTCATTCCAAGACACACATTATAAAGACAAACCTGTTATTAACGGGAAACTTTCCTGATATGAAAGGCAATATGAGGTTGATCTTGTTCTTGCCATATGTCTTCTGAAATGACAGCTAAAGTAAGCTGAATTGCCTCTCAATGCTAGGCAGCAGTTACTGACTAAGGAGATTTTTTTATTGAGAAAATGATTATATTCCTTTCCATGATAATAAAATCCTTCATGACACTCATTAAAAATGCTAAGACTTCCCAGGTAGCCGCTGTGCCCTGCCGGGAACACGGTGCTCTCCTGGTGTTCAGGCAAGCCCAAGAAATGTGGAGAGCTGGTTGTATCTTTTCAACATCTTTGCAATCCTCCTTTAAGAACTTGTGATTTGAATAAGCCCAGGAGTGTCCTGATGCTTCTGAGCTGATTCTTGTGCTGCTAATCTTTGCTCCACTATTTTTAGATAATTTTCCGATCTTCCTGCTTTTCAGTTGCATATTTGCTCAAAGGGATGGCTTATTTATGTGGTCCGGGGCGTTTGCTATTTGCCTCAATACGTCAGTCTGAGCCCTGCAAACGCTTTCTGATTTAAGCAAGCTCTAGTTCCCCGTATTGTCTGCACCCTGCTGTGGGAGAGGTCCCCACAGGGTGCACGACCACCCACCCATGGGGTGCTGCAGAAGGAGGGCACAGCTCAGCCCCCTCCCTCACCCCCTGCCACACGCCCCCACTGCCCGCCAATATAATAATAATAAATAAATAGTAGTCTTTATGGTTTCAAATGTTTAGAAAGAGTACATGCTCCTACAGTAAAAGCATGAATGCATTGTCAGCGTACAGCAGTGCCCCCGGCCACGACTGCAGGAGGTCCCCACGGCACCTGACAGAGGCCAGTGAAGGTGCCCTGGAGCAGCTACAAGCTGGGTTTTGCCACGTGTCGCCCGAAGATAGGCACGCAGCTGAGGCCTGCAGGTCTTGCGGGCCCAGACCCACTCAAACCCACATTTGTGCAGCTGTGCAATAAACTGCAGCGAGGAACAGGGCAAAAATTATAATTTCTTTCCAAATCTGTTTTACTCCTGTTCGCCTTGAAACAGCTGCGAACTGATGGGTGAAGCCTGGTGGGGGCAGGAGCCAGGCTGCCGCGTCCTGGCCACCTGGCCCTGTGGGTGCTTTGGTGGCTGCATGGGACCCACTTCTTCTCCCAGATGGAACAAAAACCTCACCAAGACCAGCGAGCCGCCCCGCTGCTACAGCCCTAAGGGAGAGAGCGGGGACATGTGGGGGGCATAAGCCGGGACTGGGGGGGACGTCTGTTGTTCTTTTCACCATTTGAAGTGCTCCCAGACCAGGAAACAAAGCTTTATTGCATTTAAAGCTTTATTACCTTAAATAGTTGGAGGGATTCAGAGCTGTCTTCTGGGTTTGAAGCAGGTGCTCCTTGGGCTGCAGCCGGCACCAGGAGCTGGGAGAGGTCAACCTTGGCAGTGCTGCACGTTGAACTGGCATGTGAGTTGCCAGCGGTGGGTGACATCTGTGTTGCCACTGCAAAGTGGGACTGCCATTTTGCTGTGAAATAAAGCAACATTTCCTTATACAGGCAGGAAAGTTTCACCTCGAATCTAAACTAGGACAACTTGTGCGATGTTTGCTGGAGGAAATACAGTGAAAACTAAGCTGTGATGGCAGAGAGATGGGCTGGACATTTTTTTGCCCCCATCCCTGAGTCTATAAAAGTGTGGAAATCTCACTTAGGGTCATATCTGAGCACCGCTGTGGATATTCACAAACCTGTCAGCTTTTGCTCAACAAAGAGCACTGAGTTGTTTGGCCGAGACTGTTCAAACCCACCCTCCTCCTCTGGTAAAGGAGCTGAGAAGCAGCGGAGGGTCGGGGGAAGCATATTTCAGCTACAGCGCAGAGGTTTGTGCTTCACACTCCCATGCAAACTGCGTGGGTTTGCACTTTCAGGAAGTGGGGCTGCCCTTGAGGAAGAGAGAGAAGTTTATCTGAGCTGGCGCCGTGAACAGCACTTGGCTGCTATAGCTGCCACTTTCGTTTAAGGCCAACGTGAGCTCACGTGCTTTACAACAACTGCAGATGCTGTGGGCATTGCAAAAAATCAACAACTGCTGACAATATATCTACGGATAAGCCCAAACCCAAGCTATTCCTTGAACTTTGAACACTGAACTCCACTGAAGTGCCGAATGCTATTTAAACAGGATTCAGGTAGAATTTTAATTCTGAATATTCTTACAGCTAAAGACTTGCTTAAAAATGGATCCAAAGTAGCCAGTTAAAGGCCCTCAGTAATTTGTTTATTTTGGGTTTCTTTCTTTCACATTTGTGACTCAACAAGCTGGCAGCAAAAGGCCTCCGTTATTCTCATTATACAGGGCAGCGTGTTTAAAGAAATTGGACCCAATTATGTCGGTTATGTTGATCTTGCCAAACTACCTCTTCCAGCAAGAAATTACGTAGCCAAGATCATTTCTGGGTGATAAATATCTCTCATTTCCTTCAAAACCACAAGTGCCTTTGCCCAGAGAAGACTGGCCAGAGCAGCAGGATGGTGAGGCCAGTGAACCTCCATCCTCTGACCCAGCAGCCACCTGTGTCTCTCGGTGGGCTGCCTTGGGCACCTGTCCCCATCGAGGGCACCCAGGCCACCCCTCGCCATGGGACCGTGGTGCTATAGGAGGGTTACGCAGCCAGGGCTCACCACCCACTGAGACCTGACCTGCACCTGACTGCAGGGCTGGGTGCAGCCTCTGGGAGCCCCAGTTTTCCATCTGGGGAAGCAGAGGGGAAATACCTTGGTTCACCTTCCAGGCTGCTGGGTATTCAGATACTTGCAGTGACAGAATTCCCAGGAGCAGATTATATATTGAGAAAAATTTGGCTGTCTGTGGCATTACCACCTATCTCTGCCATACATAGGTACTCCCAGACTGAGAACAGGAGCCAGCAAAGACGTGTGAAAACCTCTGAGTGTTTTTTACCTTACCGGTAAAAACCAGTGCTTTACCATATCAAGTCAAGCCAATGCCAGCAACTCCCCCCAATCAAACATGACAGGCTGAATGACAAAACAGTGTTCCTTGGAACATCCTCAATATTTTCACGTGTGTGTATCAGGGCTTAACCTCCACACATGGAGCTGCTCACTGGCGACCATGGACTTGCAAGAAAGTTTACTGCAGAACCCCTTTGTCCCCATCTCCCCTCTG
>NW_008824940.1:1436432-1440088 GCF_000699105.1 Pygoscelis adeliae | reverse complement strand
CCCTTTGCCACCTAAACCTTTGCAGTCTGCTCTCCCCGCTCAGATACCTCCTGCTGTCTGCTCCCATCTGCACAGCATCAGGTCTGCCTCGAGGCTTTATTCAAACAGCAATACTTCTGTCAAGGTGTGGTTGATCTGGGAAGTGGGTTACACATGGAAATGTCCCCCAGAGAGCAGAGTTTCTTGGTTTCAGAGCATGAACTTGGCTTCAGAGAAGCTTGGTGACCCCTGACATGATGGAGATTTGTAGAAATGGGTGTGTGTTTTTAAAGAGCATGGAGGCTGTTGGCATAGTTATTTTTGTTCCCTGATCCCATAATCCCATCTCAGGGATCATTTCTGTCTTTGGGAAGGAAGCCCCACTGTGGGAGAGGCAGAGAGCTATTGAAGAAGAGAGTTAGAAGAGGTCAGCTCAGCCTTGCCTCCCAAGCACCCAAAATACCCAGTTTCCAGAAGGTGACTAGCCTGAGGAAGGTTAGTCTTCAATGGGAAGAAGAAATGAGGACCATGAGAAACGATGCCATCAAACAGGACACTTCAGTATTAATCAGGACCAATAAGGAGTCAGTCAAAGAAAAAGACAGCAATGTAGAGAGCTGCAGAGGACAACTGCTGTCAGCTGAAAATGCCAGAGGTCCCCAAGCTGGTGGGACGTGCGGCACACTCGCAGCTGGGAAGGCACCATGCTGCTCCCGAAAGTGCTCTGTCGCAGGGTGGTAGGCAGCGTGGTCAGCCCTGGTTTGAAAGCACTGGAGGTCAGGAGCTGCCCTCAAGCTCCCACATGGGTGAACACACTTGAGCTCATTTGGCCATTGCGGGGCACAACGTGCAATGCAGCTCTGTGGGGCGGTTGCAGGAGGCTGGGGAACGCGGACATGAACTTTGTTTCTGTCTGTGCAAAACAGACGTAAGGGAGATAGATGAAACGCGGAACAGGATGCAGGCTGACATTTCAAACACTGCCAAAGTCTCAGTCTGTGGATTCAGATCCAGTGCTGTCTTCGATTACTGCAAACCTTTTCCCGCTTAGTCTTGGTTCTGGTGTAACTAAAGGACACCATCAACCACACTACGTTGCCAAGTTCCGTTCCGTTCCTTTTCTCTTTCCTTTCCTTTTCCCTTTCCTCTTCTCTTCTCTTCTCTTCTCTTCTCTTCTCTTCTCTTCTCTTCTCTTCTCTTCTCTTCTCTTCTCTTCTCTTCTCTTCTCTTCTCTTCTCTTCTCTTCTCTTCTCTTCTCTTCTCTTCTCTTCTCTTCTCTTCTCTTCTCTTCTCTTCTCTTCTCTTCTCTTCTCTTCTCTTCTCTTCTCTTCTCTTCTCTTCTCTTCTCTTCTCTTCTCTTCTCTTCTCTTCTCTTCTCTTCTCTTCTCTTCTCTTCTCTTCTCTTCTCTTCTCTTCTCTTCTCTTCTCTTCTCTTCTCTTCTCTTCTCTTCTCTTCTCTTCTCTTCTCTTCTCTTCTCTTCTCTTCTCTTCTCTTCTCTTCTCTTCTCTTCTCTTCTCTTCTCTTCTCTTCTCTTCTCTTCTCTTCTCTTCTCTTCTCTTCTCTTCTCTTCTCTTCTCTTCTCTTCTCTTCTCTTCTCTTCTCTTCTCTTCTCTTCTCTTCTCTTCTCTTCTCTTCTCTTCTCTTCTCTTCTCTTCTCTTCTCTTCTCTTCTCCTTCCCCTTCCCCTTCCCCTTTCCTTTCTCTTAACTTTTTGGTTTTTTGGGGGGCATGCACTATTCGTAGACTTCGAGGCTTTCTAAGTTTTCAGTTAACACAGGTTCTAATCCAAAATGTAAAATCTCCATATAGATTTATAACTCTAATAAGGAAAAATGATGGAGCACCTTGAGTCAGCAAACCCTGCCCTGTGCACGTACAACTCACGCAGGTAACTACAGACAGTTCATCAGGATTGGCAGGAAATGGGCAGGCGAACTGGGAAGAGGCAGTGGCCCGTTTTCATGTGCAAGCTGAGGGAAATGGAAAATAACATCAGAAAAGAGCATCAAAAATGAGGGACAAACAAAACGTGAGCATCCTTTCAATAGGCATGACTGGGGAAAAGACAGCTTTTTAAAATCCAGAATGACCTTTGGGGATATCTAAATGAAGAGCAACGAGGGCCTGAGGACAGGTGGTGGGGCGAGATGGGGATGTGCCGATGGGCTGAAGGAAAGGGAATAGCCATAAGCCTGCTGAAGATCATCAAACCCTGACTTCACCTTCTACATCTGTCCATGTAGACAAACCAGAAGCCTTTCATTTTCAAAGCCTCTCAAACTCAGTCCCTCTAAGGTGCCCCATATTGAGCAGGCAAAATTGAAAGAGCTAAAGTCACAGGGCACTTCTGGGAAAGCTAAACCAAATTTATTTACGTTTTAAAAAACAATCTTATTTTGAAATTATCTGTAGTTTCATCTACTGAGGAGTTTTCTAATGTTTTAAAATAGTCATGGTTTGCTTTTTTGGAAGAAACAGCATCAATAATCTTTTATTTAAATTTGGAAACAAAATGTAGCTTTCCTGGTCCTCCAGTCAGCCCTAAATCAAGGAGGATTAAGCCGTGTGCAGTGCATTTCTCATTCATGCCCATTGGGCCTTTTTTTTCCCCTAGAAGGTTATGGCCTCTCCTCTTGAGCTGGCTTTACACTCCAATCATTACCATTGGTGCTGAAAGCTAGGCTAACATTTGTGGCAGCAGCTACTTCTCAACTAAATCCCCATGTTTACCTTGAAAAATGCCAATCATCCTCCAGCCTCAGTGCCCAAACCCTGCGAGGCTGGTTAATGGCAACGTTTACCAGCTGCAGCAAAAGCATCATCTCAGCAACCTTCTTCCTGGCGAGTCAACTCGGACACAGGACAGCGATGGCAACCCATGGACCTCCTTTCCTTATGGGAGCCAGGACAGCCAGAAGCTGAGCATTGGCAGGGAGAACTATTTTAGGTCTGGAGACACCTGACCTCCTGGAGCCTCACTGAGAAGGGGAAGTTACTGGAGGCGATAACAGTCTGATTGAGGTTCTTGCTGAAGTCTCCTGTCATCTAGAGTTTATAATTGAAAGGGAACTTTGGCCCCCTGTCTCAAGAGGGTTGTAAGCTCAAACTAAATTTTCCAACAAATCCCCCAAGTTCTGCAGAGCTCCAGCGTAAGGGCTTGGGAATTTGTCAGCTAGCTCACTGAAGTAAAAAAAAAAAAAAAAAAAAAAAAAAGAGAAGGGTTTTTAATAAATAAAATACAACCCAGAGTAATAAAATAAGCATGGTAGATTCAGTGTGATTTGTTTTTATATTACTTTTGTGCTGCCCCCACAAATTCAATATAACACAGCTTTGTATATTAAGAAAACATGTGCAACATGGTAAGTATTACGGAAGTGTTGTAGGGGTTGCGTTAGAGGAGGGTCGTTACTTTTGGCTGCCTGAGAAGCTGCCTGGAGTCGAGGAATGCGTGTGTCAGCTGATTAAGACCACAGAAGTGATTAGCGAGGGAACCGTTAACAATGCTGCATGTCAATGCACATCTTTAAGTCAAGGAGTTAATTGCCTCTCTCAAAACCGTGGTTTCAAGACTTCTGTAGACCTGGGAAGAAAACCCAGTGGCAGTTTGCACTTGATCCACATTTTTCAAAATTCATTTCACAACTACAAAGGCTAGATACGTCTCTTTTAATTCC
>NW_008824940.1:1427453-1436420 GCF_000699105.1 Pygoscelis adeliae | reverse complement strand
TAAATGGCTAATTCTGTGAAGAATGAGGTAGCCATGAACGACACAAGCATTTACCCATCACCTCCCCTGTTTGCTACAACTTCTTGTTTTCAGGGAAGATTTTCCTTGATTTATGAAGTGCACTTCTCCAAGAGTTCAAGTGCGTGTACAACAAAGCACCTTCCACCAAAGCGCTGATGTGCAGCATCCCCTTCAAAATGCCCTCCCCACCCCTGGGAACAAGCACTTGCCATTCCTCCCTTTACATGGTCCTCTTCCCACCCCTTACTCGTAAGCCTGAAGGAATAAATACGGTCCAAAAAAGAATAGATCAAGATTTTATAGGCTGAAAGAAGAGAAAGACCTCTTGTTGAAAATGCTTTGGTGTCTTCATTTCATCTACAGGTGAGCAGCTGGAGCACCTCTGCTTGGCAGCGCTGCCTGGACCCACCCTGGAGGGCACTGGGTGCCCTCCAGTCTGGCAGGTGCTGCCCAGTGAGCTGTCCTGGGGGGGCCTGGCTGCCCCCGGCAGCCCGATCTCTGGCCCGCACCCCAGGCTGCCCGCACCAAACCCAAGCCACTGCTCTTCAGCTGAAACGCTGAAGTGTGACCCCATGAAAAAACTAGGTGGTCTTTCGAGAGAGGAGGTCCCAGGCCGTTTCCAGCTTTTAGAGATCCTCCAGAGCTGTCCCCAGCCAGACCATGGAAACCAGGGGTGAGACATGGGTACTTTCTGGATGAGATGTACCCACACAAGGCAACTGCTACCTACTGTCCCCCACTGGCGCTCCCAGGAGGACTGCACTGTGCTAACCCAGACTCGGGGTGCGCAGGTATTGTTCACTGGGCTGCAGTCCGTAGGCAAATTAAAACCAACAAAAGTCCCAACCAAACAGGAAAAATAAACATTTGTTCAGGTCAGCTGCTCCAATCTGCTCACATTTTGCTCAGTTCCCCATACTCTGCAAGCCAGAGTGATAGCTGATAGACATAACCTATAATCAAGTGGGTCTTTTCCTATCGATAACATGCAGGCACAGTCAATCCCATCTCGGCTGAGGCCAGCTGGCTCTGGGTAAAGCCCTGCCCTCGGCCAGCCTTGAGTTAATTACCTTCCCCTCTAGCTCTGGGACCGCAAACACCGATCCATGCCCCTGCACCGGCTCGCAGGCTGGGAAGCCGCAGACGCTGGGCCAGCTAACAAGCTCAGTCGGTGCCTGGAGAGAATCGGTCTTTTCAGATGATAGATGCTGGGAGTGACGGCCGTGGCTGCAGACACTTTGTGTCCCTGCCAATAGCTGCTTAACACAACTATGAGTTCTTGCAAGGGTTAGGCACCAGCAGGTTTAAACAATAGGCAAAGTCCTTCATGACCTCAGCTAAATCTTTAACCTGAGGAGAGCTGGCTTTGGTTTGCACAAGCACCTACAGATTCAGATGTTTATGTCAGTTTTTTTCTTTTTTTTTTTAACAGCTGGGCTAGTCTTCTCTAGATATGAGTTTTTTCTTGAGATATTCTGCATTTAATTATCAGCTGGGATGGAAAGCTTGCAAGCACAGCTGTTATTGCAACATTTCAGTGCTTTGACTTTCAGGCCCAGATGGAATGAACTGTGCAAAAATGAGAAATCAAGAGTAAAGCAAACTTTCTCAAACTTTCAAAACAACTCGATGTGAGAAACAGGCTGTGATGGATTAAGCGCGCACACGGACTGGCTGAGCTGCTGCGGTGATGAGTCACGGCGCTACACTGACGTGACACCATGCCATGTACTCTTCCTCTGCAGAAATGCCAAGGGAAAGGGCTCCTCCGCAATGTGCGGCTCGGAGCCCTGGCCTGCTGTAAATCTCTCTGCGGGGCTGGGTGAGGATTTGGCTCTGCCCTTATTTGGTCAAATAGCCTTAATTCTTTTCATGGCTGGAGCCCATCACAGATAATGATGTTACTTGCAGAAGAAGGTATTTGGCTACTGATGTAGGGGACAGTATGGGCTCCTTGGCTTGGTTGCCGAAGCGGTGCCGTGGCCGTCACTGCAGGCAGGCGTGTGCGTGCACGTGTGTGTGTACGTGTGTCTTCCTGTCCCCACAGTGTCCAACAGGTTGGTCCCTCTCTAACAAGGTGACTGCAAAATACAAGCATGTGCTCAGACGCGGCTTCTCCTTTTGTTTGCTGCTGAAGCACTGTTTCATGACTTTAGAAAGTTTAAAAGCTTTTGGTTGGGGGAAGAGAGCTGAAATAGGACACCTGCCTCACAGGCCTCCCCGTTCGCTTACCCTTGACATTACCTTTCAAAAATGAGAAGAGCACTCGGGCACTGCGAGGTGCAGTTAGGGTCCCTCCGGGTGGCCGCGTTGTCCTGTGTACTCGGCATGGCAGAGGCCACCTGTATGGCAAACAGGGACCTGCCTGCATTCACAGCTCAGGCCAGCAGCTTTTGTTTCACGTGCAAAGCTCACAACCAGGGTATTCCTCTTTCATGCCCATCCTTTCATCAGCCCCAGCCGCTGGGTTGCTGCCCCTGGCCAGCTGTCGGGCTGTGTCAGAGGTGCCGACGCTGACGGGGCTGGATTTGCAAGCCAGCGGGGAAGGTGGTGCTGACGATAGTTTTGGTCCATCCTTCACCTGCAGTGAGTTCGTCCCAGGTATTCCCAGTCTGTGTTGGTATTTCAGGATGGGGGGGCTTCCATTTCCCACCCCCTCCTTGGGGCACCTGCCCAGCTGGCACCTGCCTGCCCCCACGCTGGGGCAAGACCCGTCTCCCCAGTAGTGCCCGCATCCTCCCTTCGGCGGAGGGAAGTGCTCTGGGCCGACGCAGAAAGGCTGATGATGGGGCTCACCTCCCCTCATGCCGAACCGTTAAAAAAACGGGCATCTATTTAAGGTCTCCGTTTCTGGCAGTCCTGCTCCCCACATGCCCACCACCCCCACCTTGTTTCCCACCTCTACTGCCCTGGTGCCAGCACGAATGGCCTCACAGCAAGCCAAAGGAAGGAACTGGTTTGGGTTAAAAAGACCCATTTTTTGCCAGGTTGGTGTTAACCCATTTCTCTTCCTTGATCTGGGCGGCAGCAGGGCCCGCAGGGCATTGCCAGGGCGGGAAGGAGCAACTGCGGGGCTGGGAAGGCAAGAGGGCAGCGCTGCCTCAAGGCGGTTTAAGGCACGAGCGCGGTCGGGGCCGCAGCGAGGTGCCGGGAGCCTTCCTGCGATCTCCAGCATGGTAGCACTGCAGGAACTGCCCTCCAGAAGTGCTCTTCTCTCCCTGTTAGTGCAGAGGGAGCCCAGATGACTGGCTGACACCAGAGCTTTAACTCTTATCCAGGTGGAATTAAGCAAGGTTAATTCCACCTCTGACGGCTTCCCGAGGCCCCAGAAAAGGCTGCGGCAGAGAAGGATTTGAATCCAGATTTCCGTGGCTCATGCCCTAACGCCTGGAAAATCTTCCCTCGCTGGGGGCAGGCATCTGAGAGCCAGACTCTTGTCTGCAGTGGCAGCGGCAAATAATCAAACACCATGACAGTAGAGACAGCCTCAAGCACCTTTTCCTCTCAGAATTAATCAGATTATTTCCTCAGGATAATATTTTATTAATGCAACTGTAACCTGTTCCATTAATACCTTTATTTACGAGCGGCTGCCTGTCACGGGCTTAGGCTGCCGTGCCTTGTGCAGGATGCTGGCTGGCGAGGTTCAGCACCTGCCCCAATTAAGTAGCATCAGTAGAGGTTTTCCAGTTGTCTTCACGCTAATGCTGAGTGAAGTCCAGGTGTCCCTGTTTCCTTGTCAGCTAGTTACAGAGAAGGGGAAGGGTGTCCTGGCTGCCTCTGGGGGGCCAAAGAATCCAGTCCACAAGCTTAAAGGAGTGGATTTCTAGGAAGGCAGGATTTCAGACAGCTTTGTGGAGCTCTCCCCGTTGCCTGTGCAAGAAAATAATCTCTTTGGCTGGCTCATCCCGTATTAGCTTCCCAGTTCATCCCCCAGACTCTTGAGCCAGGGCCATCCATACTTCATTAGTTCACTGAGCCCTGTTGCACCTGCTACATACATGTTATTAGGTCACTGCCGATTAAATAATTCAGTCTCTCTGAAATTACAGTCCTCAGAAAAGTGGGTTATGTGCTGAGGCCAATCCTGTTTGCCTCAAGGAAGGCTGGTGGTACTGGCCAACGTTGTTGGGTTGAGAGAGATTTTTGGTGGAGGAGGAGGAGTTGCAGTAACAGGCTGGCTTTGTCAGAAATACAGGCTGTGATTTCTCTGCCCCAAAGTGTTTTCAGAACAAAGATCACTGCTCTCCTGCCTCTCCAGGGCACAGAAACAAGAATTCAGTTTCATGGATTTTCCCCGTAGAAATACTCAGCTAAGTAATTATGATAGGTTGCTGCCTAAACATGAAATATATACAGGCTACAATACACAAGCAAAATACAGCAAGGAATGTCTGCTGATTTCTTTTATAAAGCTGGATATGGTGGTTAATACAGATGTGATGTTCCCATTTCTAATGGGACAATATTGACCTTGTATTAATCACAGAATCACAGACTGGTTGAGGTTGGAAGGGACCTCTGGAGATCACCTGGTCCAAGCCTCCTGCTCAAGCAGGGCCACCTAGAGCTGGTTGCCCAGGACCATGTCCAAGTGGCTTTTGAATATCTCCAGGGATGGCAACTCCACAACCTCCCTGGGCAACCTGTGCCAGGGCTCCGCTGCTCACAGGGAAGAAGTGTTTCCTGATGTTCAGAGGGAACCTGCTGCGTTTCAGTTTGTGCCCATTGCCTCTGGTCCCGCCACTGGGCACCTAATAGTCCCAAACACTCTGGCAGTCTTCTCTGAGAAGGTAAGCCTGGGTGCTAGAGGAAAATACAGCTCACGTGTGTTTACTCCTTTATGGTGGGCCCCTGGAAGTCACAATTACTGAACTCTCTGCTGGTAGAAGGACCTTTAGAAGAGAAGCTGGAAACACTCCTTCTATGTATAGCAATGGGGACTCCACATCCAGGCATGTCAGTCTGGCAGCTTTCACGCTCTGCGCTTGATACCAGGGGCAGGACAGGTTTGAGTAAAACATTAGCCATTTTGACTCTTCAGATGCTTTGATTTAGAATAAAGAAAAACTGCGCAAAATAATGATGCACTCCCTGAAACTTTTTTTTTTTTTGAGAATGAACAGAATAGTACTGAGGCTGTTCGAGTTTTTTTTAATACGGCTATTACTTACACATTAGGTACAATGCTTTGGGACGGTAGCAATGCTGTTACGTGTGTGTTGACAGCTGAACAGCACTGCTGCCTATTTGCTCTCTCGGAGTATTGACTGTATTTCTTAAAGCTCCAGCTGCTGGAAGCAAGGGATTAAAAAAAAGTAAGCTTAGCTTTAATTCTGAAAAATCTGTGGTCAGGCATTAAAAAGGTGCCCTGAATAAAGATTCAGGAGCCAGAAGTCACATTAAACAAACTTCCCATTCGATTTTCAGTTCTCGCTGTTCTTAAGTGCGCCTTGCGATTTTGAAAGCTGGATTCATACATTTGAATCACTGGGGCTTGTAACACCTTGACCAAGGCGACACTGTGAAAGCAAAGATCAAATCCTTTAAAATAAAGTTGGTTTTCCTACCAATTTTTTAAGTCCCTAGAGAACTTCTAAAATTTAATTTATTTTTACCACTTATGATGTGTATTTACTTTTGCATTTCACTCAACTTGCACAATGAAAACGGACCAGTCTTTCTGAGTACTGCGGCTACTGTGACCTGCAGAATTACTGCTTTAAGCCTTCAGCTCCTGCCTACAGCAAACTTACACATGCAGCAAGCAAATTCACATTCCCCTATATGTCACCCACTTCCCATTGTATTAAAAGATACGTAATGAAACTATTGTAAAAAAATAACAACTACTAACACATACATCTAGGTTGAGGATTAACATAAATAACTTGTGCCCTTCTAACAGATGAGAGGATTATATGGTATCCTATTGTGTGGGCAGTAAAGAATCAACCTGATTTTCTTTTAGACAGAAGCTAAATTTGAGGCCTGAATTATTACTTCTTCCCCGATGATGAAAGACAGCTGCGTAAGGCAAAATGTGCAGTGATGTCTGAGCACAAAAATGAGAGCAACTCTCAAAAGGCTTTGCAAAATTCAAAGAGGAGCAACAAATACACCTATTTAAGGGAAATAAAAATTGAGATATTAATTTTATTAGAACTAATTTTGATATCTCATTCCTCTCCTGCCTTTGATCCCGCTTCTTCTTCTTGACAATAAACAGAGTAGACTGCTAATGAGACACCTCAGGATGTAAAATTACCTGCAAATTTGTCGTCCTCCCTGGGAGTTTCTCAAGCCAGGCTCAGAGTTACCATTACCATAAGCCGCAGAGCAACTCCTGAGCTTGGGATTTCCATTCTCAGGAGATGCACATAGTGATGCTGTTATCTGAGGGAGCGGAAATCAAAGCACACGAGGTCAGAGGACAATTTTTATCTTTCTGAAAAGACACTTTTTTAGCACTGTTTTTTCAGGGAGATACAGGCTCTCAGCCAGCTAAGGCCTGAGGTTTCCTCTCCAGCTCATGCAGAAACTTTTCCATGCAGTTCTCTGAGAAATGCACGGTTACAGAGTGTACCTGTTACAGGGCAGGGTGGCTCATGCACGCTTCTGACGGTTTAAAAAAGAATTACCACTTTAAAATGATGCCTCAGGTTCGATGCAAGCATCGAGAAAAGAGAGCGAGAGACAGAGATTCACACCTTCTTTTACTCACTTGTACAGTGTTATTTACAAATTCTTAATCTACTAGGATGATCGCACCCTTCCAGGATGCCAGCTGATGTTTGCAGGGCTGCCAGATAGAGGGGAAAAAAAAAAGTAGCATAAACTCCTGGGTGTCGTGACGCTGTATTTTACAGAGTCACTGCTTTAGAAATGAGGTGACAACAGACTGGCTTCAGTTTCACTGCCCAATGTCAGAGTGACGTCTTGAGTGAGATGGGCCAGCCTGGAGCAAGAGCTCCGCGTGTTCTGCATTAGCGTTGCTATTAGTCTCAAATACTAGTTCTGTAACTTTTCCCAAACTCTGTCAAGCACCCTCGGGTTTCTGTGCTCAAAGTTTGAGCCGAGTGCAGGTTTCCACAGACCGTTTCGATATCCAGCTTGCAAAGCTGCAAGTCCGCCACAAGACGATCTCCACCCAGCCGATATGTCATGAAGAGGCCCCTGTGCTTCGTCACCTGCAGCCAAGGCCACCTCCAGAATCAACCAAACCAGAGCAAAGTCGTAAACCCAACCATACATTTGTACGCAAGAGCAAAAGCATGCCAAGTCTCCCAGGCTACGGGCTGAAAGCAGGACCAGCCAGCAAGCACCTCCACTGCTCAGCCTTCCCAGTTTGTGCAAAACCAAGCAATTGCAGGGTGCCAGTCAAATTTAGAAAACAAGGCAATGAATCAAACTAGAGGGAAGAGTAAGAAAGTATGGCTGAGGGTCCAACCCTCAGCATTAAGCTGTTTAAGGTCCAACCCTTAAACATGCATTAAGCTAAGTTAGCTTCATAACTAAGGTAGGGGAAATCAAACTGCATTTTTCTTTCTCAAATTAGAGCTTACCCATGGTGGTAAAACTCAGAGCGGGAGGAAGACACTGCTGGCCTGCCGCTGCCCCAGCCCCTGCGGTCCAGCGCTAGCCCTTCTGCCTGCCACGCTTGCCACAAATACCCGTTACTTGCTTACTCTCGCTTTGACGTAGCTCCACGTGCACTTAATGGCCAGCTCTAATTGGAGCGTGACACACCTGCAACAGCAGCTTGAAAGGCTGTAAGAATAAACATACGGGCTGAAAAATATGTGTCACTATTTGCACTGATGCGGTTGATTGGAGTAAATAGGTTGGGGTGAAACATGAAGGCCAGTTCCAAATCAGAGCCCCCTAAAAGTCCTGAGATGCCTGGATCAAAGTTCCCAACTAAGGATTTTTGCAGTAACTAATTCAGAAATCACAGCCCTGAAAAGGCACCTGAATAACACAATTATCCAGATATTTGGAGAGCAATCAAAGCAACAGCTTTTTCCTTTTTTTTTTCCCCCCCCACGTGGTATGGTACTAAGCACTGGAAACAAACTTTTTCCCAAGGAGGGCTCTTTTAATCCCGGGAGACATTTTGGCTGATAGCTTCAAGTGACTGATGACTCTGGCAGCACCGGTTTCTTTAGCGTCCAGGCTGAGACACCCAAAAGGGAGTTGCATTTCTGTTGGCAGAGAATGGTGCCTCCCAGCACGGTCCCCCCCGAGGGCTAATCGCTTTTGGAATTGCACTTCTCCATCACCCAAGGTGATTACTCTGAAGGGAAATTGCTGTAAGAACTCATTAATGACACAGGAAGCCATTATTTCTCATTGAGTGTATGGTGTCCTTTAGGAACAGCACGGGGCTGGGAAACAAGACCCAGGTGAGATCATGTGCTGGCTTTTCCCTCTCAGATAAGAGTGTGAAAACTGTAGTAAACAATGCATGCTTTGTATCGGTCTGCCGAACACTGGTATCGCTGGCTTCACGCACCCTAAACCTGTGACAGACAGCATGAACTACTGAATTCCTTAAGTGACCTTGGAAGGGAATAGCTCGTGTATCGAGTAACAGTCCTACATCCAAGCCTCCTGATAGCAAGGCGTCCAGCAGAGATTTTTTTAAGCACATTATTCTGTTGTGTGGGGGCCGAGCAAGGTGGTGGAGGTACACTGACTTCCCTGCTACCTCAGAAGCACGATTACTTTTCCTGAGTCACGTTTTCCCTCCCTCGTGGTCCCGCCAGAGCCAACATACTGCCTCCTTCTCCGCTTTCCTCCTTGCTGGGCTCTGCATGCCATTTGCTGTCACAGGGCTGGACACGCTATCACTGCTCCACTACCGCTTATCTCCGCAGGGTGAGGAGGTCCTGGTGGAGGGCCTGTGGCAGAGGGACGTTACCCGCGCATTTGCCAGCTGTTATA
>NW_008824940.1:1424716-1427428 GCF_000699105.1 Pygoscelis adeliae | reverse complement strand
AAGGATGGGAAGTAAAAAAAATGACATTTTGTGTGGGAGCAGCCTAACTAAGGCAAGAATCCCCTTCGTCCTCCCTCCCTCCCTCCCTCCCTCCCACAAAAACCAGACTAGATGCAATATATAGCCTTAGTCTTGTCTAGCCCGTCACATTTCTGATGCATAAAGCATCCTCAAAACGTCCTCAGATAAGACATTGTTCCTAGCTCGTGCTATTTAAGTTAACAATCCATAAACGTAAACCAATTCAGGATTTAACCGGGAATACCGATTCAGCATTTAGCAGGGGGACTACTGGGATGACACAGCTAATGCCACTGCTTCCAGACATGTGCCCAAAACGGTGGGTGCTGCGGGAATACTGGGGACTTGAGAGCCTGCTGCAAGCTGACTTCATGTGCCCAAGGCCTCCCGCTCCAAAGTGCGTTTGTTCGAGAGCACACGGTGCCCGGGGTGCTGGCAGGGGAGGTAAAACAGGAGGAGCAATGAGACCATCAGGTGAAAGAGCTCTGGTGCAGCTATGGGCTACAGAAACCCAGGGAATTTTTTCACATGTTAATTTTCCTTTATTCTGCTTTGCCGCAGAAGCCATGTAGGTATCCCATCTAAGCAGGCACGCTTGTGAAGCGGCGTTACCTTAAAATCAGCAGAATGATAAAAAAGGACTTCTAAAGCTTCTCCTATTTCTTTTCTTTCCCACTTCCACTAAGAACTTTTTTTCTAGAGCAGGAAGATGCATCTTTTATTTTTTAAGGAAGGTTATTGGAAACGTGAATTTAAATACAGAGAGGCAATCTAGAATTGCACGAAGGCACCCCAGAGTACCATCTAACTGTAAAAACTAAGAATGGAAGAGCCATCTAAATCCAGCCCGCTGCCGATGCAGAATGGCTCCCTACAGGATATTTACAAGTTTTTAGCGCCTTGGCCTTGTGCCTCACGTGCACCAGAGACATACTTTTAGGCCAATAAAACATCCCTTGTCATAGCTTAATGCTGTAAGAATTAATTTATCACTAATTATTTCCTCTTTTAAAGCCCTGCTCTTTGGATAGCTGTGACATAATTCTTAAAAATCACATTAGTTAAAGAGCCGAAGTACACCGTCCCCTCCAGCTCCCTGCCCGTGAAGGCCAGCTCTTCAAATGTTTTCCTTTCCCCAGTGTAATTTCAGCTCTTGCAGTTGACGAGGGGCCAAAACCACTGATCACGAGGGTACTGGGGGAACGGCTCAAGTCCTCTCGCTGCTCCTGCTTGGGCACCCTCCGACCAAGGGTCTGCTGGAGGCTTGGAAGGGCTTTTCCTTCCTGGTGGTGCCGTCCGGGTTAGAAAAGGGTGCACCTCTTCGGGCTTAAGCACGGAGCTAAGTATGAATTCTGACAAAGTGAGGCCTGACAAAGTAAAGATGAAGTTTTGACTTAACTGAAGCCCAAGGAAATATGATTTCACTTTAAATAAGTCTCTCTGTCTCTCTTGCGTACACACAATCCCAACGTAAGTGATTTCATCTTTCATAGTTGAAGGTCAGCCATTTCAACACTGTATTTTTTCCACAGCGAGTCACAGTATCTGCTCTCCTGGCAGATCTGCACAATCGACATCCTAAATAAACCACAAAAGCAAGGCAATTTGAAGTTATTGGACGCTTTTATTTTAATGTAGCACCCAGCTCCATATCGCATACATTTTCCAGAATTAGATGGGCAGAGTATAGAACACTATACATTTTGCAGCTTACCACGTGGACAGTCTGCAGCTGTGAAAACAAATTGCTTAAATCTGGCTATCTATAAGTTAAAATTCAAATATATAATAGCCTCAGGGTATTTTTTTTAGATTAACAACGATAATGCTTGCAATACGATTTTTTTTAATATCAAAAAATCTGTAACAGAGTAAAACATAATGCTTATGTTCAGAGCACATTATCATGAAGATAACTGAAAAAAGCTTCAAAATACATAATCTCTTCTGTAAGGTACTATATCACCTAGATTTTTTTTTTTCCTGAAAAAATACTTTTACTCTTTAGTCAATAAAATATGTGGCTTCATGAGGGCCTCTCTTCCTTCTTTTATAACCCTGTGTATTTTCTTGTCAAGGACCGCGTGTGCTGAAGGCCAAAGGGCTGATGGTGCTGGAAAATGCACATCCCTCATTCCCTGGCTAGCAACTTTTACGGGCTCTCTTTCTCCTGATCTGGAAGCTCAGCTGGGAGGAAAGCAGCTTATACACCACCAAAAGGCAATTTTCGTATCATGCCCATCCTAAATGCTTCCTGTGAAGGGTTCCAAGTCCCAACCAACCCTTTGGGGTTGTTTTACCATGCGAGTCATCACCACCCTGCACTGGTTAGCCCTGGCAGTGTCAAGCTGTTCCCCAGATGTTCCCCAAGGTGTCAAGGTGTTCCCCAGGGCTCAGTACTGGGGCCAGTTCTGTTTAATAGCTTTATCAACAATCTGGATGAGGGGACAGAGTGCACCCTCAGTTAAGTTTGCAGACGACACCAGGTTGGGCGGGAGCGTTGATCTGCTCGAGGGTAGGAAGGCTCTGCAGAGGGACCTGGACAGGCTGGATCGATGGGCCGAGGCCAACTGTATGAGATTCAACAAGGCCAAGTGCCGGGTCCTGCACTTCGGCCACAACAACCCCATGCAGTGTTACAGGCTTGGGGAAGAGTGGCTGGAAAGCTGCCCGGCAGAAAAGGACCTGGGG
>NW_008824940.1:1401715-1424113 GCF_000699105.1 Pygoscelis adeliae | reverse complement strand
GATAGGACGAGAGGAAATGGCCTCAAGCTGCATCAGGGGAGGCTTAGATTGGATATTAGGAAAAATTTATTCACCGACAGGGTTGTCGAGCATCAAAACAGGCTGCCCAGGGAAGTGGTTGAGTCCCCATCCCTGGAGGTATTTAACAGACGTGCAGATGTGATGCTTAGGGACATGGTTTAGTGCTGGACTTGGCCGTGCTAGGTTAACGGTTGCACTTGATCATCCTGAAGGTCCTTTCCAACGTAAACGATTCTATGATTCTAAGCTGGGACTGTCTGGATGATAGCTGAACAAGTTCCTCTCCCCAGTGTGGATACAGAATTCCCACCAGCAAAACTACTGCCACAGACATAAAAACAGTTTGGAGATAATCTTTTGAGTTAAAAAGGATATTCACCAACTTATCAATAAAAGGGCTGAATCCACTAATCACTGACATTTTTGCTCTGTCAGCAAAACTCTCTGGAAGAGAGAACTGAGAACTGTCTGAAAGAGGTGGTAATGTTTCCACTGCATCTTAGTATAAATTTAATAACTAGGAGAAGGACATTGATCATAAAGGATTAATGTTTGTTCACAAGCAGTTTGTTTAAAGGGATGCCTCTCAAATGGAAACAGTACACCTTGCTTAATTAGCAGTTCATTAATTATATTTGAAGGCTCAAATAAAAATGGCTTGATCTACAAAGGCAATCAGTCACTACACTTAGCTGGGCATTTTTCTTTTGTCACCACTGAATTACCATGTATTGAAACAAATATTTCATAGAAAGGTATCAGGTGATAGGAACATTAACAGACCCATAAAGAAATGCATGATCAAAAGGAAGACACGTGAGCGCACACTTACACACACACTGAGGAAGATCCTCATCTGCCTAGTCTTGTCCTGCAGACAAAAATATTAAATTGTCCAAACCAGAATAGCCGCATGAAATTGAAGACTTAGAAAGGGGCGCCAGGTTCATGGTCTGCGCATCTTCTCAGATGCTAGGAAGCCGTGCTCCAGCTCCTGTTCCTAGTTATCCTCTCTTGCTGGGCATGTTCTGCTCTGCACAAATACCTACAAAAACGGCGAACTGAGGAGAGTGAGACCTCACGCGTGGGAAGCTGCTCTTGCTCCTTGATCGGGCCATAAGCTGGGACAGGCAGGTCCTAGTTGCTGTCCTGGGTCAGGCACATCAGGGGCTTAAAGTTGATCGCTCTCCTGTACCTCAAGAAAGTGCCCTGAACATGGAGCAAACTGCTTGTGAGGTCTCCCTTTCTGACCAGATGGTCTGTCTGGGGTCTAGGAGCATCTTCCATCCAAAGTTTCAGAAATTAAAGGTTTCTGCAAGAAATGATGATTTCGCTATACCCACATTTTTCCAAAGGAAAAATAGTTTTTGAGAAAATCTGTGGTACTGGATTTAGATGTGAATTTTGACCAGCCAGGGTCTGTTAATAGTAGCTGTGAGCGTGGCTGCATGGAGCAGCTGCCAGAAGCACTGCCTAGAGCTTCATGAGGCCGCCTCCTCTCCCTCTCAAAATGCTAACAGCCCCCCAAAACCAGAGACACTTTTTCATTTTCATGGGCTATCACAAATGCTTAAGTACTGAGACATACAGAAGAATAACTTCCTGCATCGTATGTATAACACACCGACATTTCTCCTTGAATACGTCACTTTACTCTCTCCATGAAGTAGTGTATCATCATCATAGCCAACATTTCACCAAACAGAATACAAAACAATTCACACTCTACGTCTTGAAGCTGAGTGGGGTATTTGATTGCATCCCTAAAAATGCAAGGATGGTTAGATTTTTAAATGTATTAAGTCCTGTGGCAGAGTAACAACTGAGTAAGTATCTCGTTGTTGGCTAAGTATCCTAATTTCCAGTTAATGAAAAAAAACCCCTGTATGTTAAAGGGAGACATTTGAAAAAGACATATAAAGCAGACTTTTCACCTTCCTTTGAACAGCATCTATTCCATTAATAACCCAAGTGAAATAAATGGGGGATTATTCTAGAGGAAGCTCCTATCAAACATGAAAAAGTCCTCCACTGCCTTAAAGATGCAGTGTGCACATTTCTTTGTAACCATTGAAAAGCTTTCCTTAAAAAAATCACCCATAAAATAAAAAACAAGCGTGCCATATGATTATTTCCTATCGAAAAGTAGGGGCTTACTAACCAAATGCCAATGTAAGAACTAAAAAGGAAACAAAGAATGAGCGCTTCACCTCATTAAAATCTCAGGAATGACTCAGTGTTATGAGCATATGAAATAAGCGATGACAACTTCTGAAGAATACCACTACTAGCAAGAGGGCAGCAGCTGTTCTGCAGCTTCCCGGAAAAGTTTGCAGTTCTCGCATTTTGTCACTGACCGGGAATGGCCGTCTGACCCCAGCTATGCAACAGCCGCACAAAAGCACCACCAAATCCAGAGAAACGGTTGTTGATTGTTGACATAGTGATGTTTAGCTGAATTGAAACCAACGGGTTACAAAAACAGATTTTCAGTAACAATTCTGCAATTGCTTATTTTCACCTCCAGGCTTCTGGATCCATGTCCCACATCCATATCCCTTTCAGCAAAAGCAACTGTTTCCTCATCACTTCAAACATTCCCATTGATGTCTGTCTTCTCTCTCAACAAAGCGTTTGGCTGCTCTGGTGTCCTCTGATACCCCACCGCAGCCACTGCACGATACACCCTGACGGGAGGCTACCCCAGCTGCTTCAAACCTGCTGCTTCTTCCTCTCAGCCCTAGGGCCATCCTATAGCTACAGGGAGAAAGCATCACACCAACAACGGTGAAAAACTGCTGCACCTTTTCTGCAAGGCGAACGCGTACACTTAAATTAGGTCAGTGAACAACAGGATATGAAACACGTGCAGCGTCACGTTTAAGATGGGCAACAGGTAGGTGACATTCCCTTGCAGTGAAGCACACGTCATATCCATGCAAGGAGCAGGGCTGACATTGTTATGGTTGAAGTCGCCCAATACAAGAGTATTGGCCCAAGAAATAAAGCAACATTAGTTAGCCAGCTTCCATTGAGAGAACTGAGACCGAAGCCACTCACCACTGCATCCATGGAAAAAATTCTAGCAGAATTCAGTTGGCCCTGGATCACACCCAGGTAAAAAAATTAATCTTTGCTTCTTCATTTAGAAAATAGATGAGCATTAGCAGCTTCATCCTATCAGTAGCATCTCCAGTGAGGTGCAAAGGAACCTTAACGGAAGCCTGTTGTAGAGGGCAATTATTTCCATCACACATTTTATAACCTCATATATAGCACTTTTGCTATCTTTCTTCTTTTGGAAATACAGTTCTTGTACACATCCTTAAAACAAATCAGCAGCTATTAAGACAACAAAGCAGACTAATACAAGTGTACGTAGAACAGCTTTTATAAAAATGCCCAGAATGCATTTTTAATCTTGTTAGAAACACACTGTTGGTAAGAAAGAAAGAAAGAAAAAAAAAAAGCTATAAACCGGTGATCTCAAACATGCTAAAAGGATGCAGAGACACTGGCAGTTGCAAGCAAGTGATCAAACACTGGTGATAGGAAACAGTTACAGCTCAAAAAACAGGGTTGGGTTTTTTTGTAATTTCCAAAATAATTACACTTTTTTTTACTGTTCTCTCATATGATTTGAACTTATAAAATACAAGTTCTCTAACATTAAAATACATCCGTGATTGCATAATAAACAGTGCTAAGAAAATAATTATCTGACATATGATTGCGGATAAAGACTCTGTACGTCTAGTGAGTTTTATTCCTGTAGTACATTAAACCCACAGGTACTCTACCATGATACAATCCTACCGGAATCAGTAACATCCAGAAGCCCATCTCAGAGGATGAGTTTTAAGTTTAAGCAAGAATTCAGGAATGCTGTACCTCTTAGTGATTGGGGCAGGAGGTGCTGCCAGAATGCGTATAAATCAGGAATTCTTTACATAAATAAAATACTCTCGGGTTATTCATTTCAGTGATAAACTGCATTTACACATTAGGCTGGGAAAAGGGAGGAAAGAAGGCGAAGCAATCCCCCGCTCAGAAATAACCGGCAGTCAGATATTTGTTTTCTGTACCTTCTTCACCTGCAAAGGCAAACGTGCGCAGCGGGGTGAAAGGAGACCTGACAAGCTGGTCCTCCCCACCGCCACCGCCTCGGCAGAAGCTCTGCCCAGCCACGCCACGCTCCTCTCCTTGCAAGGCCGTCAGGACGCGTGCTCCGCTCTTGCCACTGCACGGTGGTGCGGGAGGTCTCACAAGACGGTGACAGGACGTAGCTGCTCCAGCTGCGTTTCCAAGGCAATTCGTTCCTTGTGAACCTCCTGCAGGAGGGAGAGAGACGTGCTGTGACTTTTGGGATGCTTGCTTGCACCACCCCGCTCCAGTGAAGAGCAGCCAGGCAAACCTCTGGCATTGACTGGAGGCTAGGGGCTCTGCTGTTTAAGTAGCTCTCCTTGCGGTCTCAAAACACTGTACCAGTGCGACACAACCACCTCGCACAGCCGTCTACTGCCTCCCTTACAGCAGGGCAATGCGGAGGCTCAATCACTTGCTCGGGTGATCATGGAGAGGAGCAGTCATCCACTGGCCAGTGGAATAGCTTGGGATGCAGCAACGCTGGCCACAGGTTGGCAATTTTACCAAAGAAAATGAGGTTATTTTGAAATCACATTTCCCTCAGAACTGCTTTTTGAGAATTTTTGGTTCACACAGCCAACCTCTTTCCTTTTGGAAACGAATGAGGCTTAGTCTTTCTAAGACAACACAGGCTTTGCAATCTACCTCTTTGGCAGATGCGTCAGGAAGATCATCAGTCTCGGTCAGAAACTAACCATGACAGCTTTGGGGATCAGTGATTTTGGGAAAGCCTCTCCTGGTCTCGAGGCTGCCCCTGCGCTGAGGGGCACCTGGCTCTTGCTGACCTCCCGTCAAAGGGCTCCCCGGCCTGTGTGGGAGCCAGGCTGACTTGTGACTCCTCCAGGCTTCGGTACCCCATTTGGGCACGCTCACAGCCCCAGCCTGGGAGTGCACTTGAACGCTCCCCGCGTCTCAGTGCGAGCTGTGCCTGAGGGGCACCCGTCGAGTCTTCTGGTCCCCATAAAAACATAAAAGGCCCTGCTCCATCAGAAAGCTTCCAGGCAGCAATACGACTTAAAGGACAAGTTCAGTTTTCTGCTCCTGTGTGAACTCAGGCAAATCTGTCCGTCTTTATGTGCTTCCTTCACCCTACCATAAGATACAGGTAACAGCACTGGCCTGTTTTCATGAAGGTCGGGGAGTTTAAGCGTGCTGAAGATAGCGCATGGAAACAGATAAGACCTGAGCCAAGGAATGATGGCAATGTGCTGTCATTAAAAGCTTTCATCTCCGTGCTTATTTCAATCGCCGTCCTATATTTTGCTATGATTTCAGTACGGAGCATCCACCCTGCATCAGTCTGGGGAGATCCTTGAAAGCCAGTTAAGAAATTACATTAAAACCAAGTTGAACACGGAATCAAACTTACACTTTTTTGTCAGTCAAGGTGAAACTGGGGGTTCACCTCCCTTTCCATGCAAGTGTGTTCATAATATGCAAGGAAGAAAAAGGTGTAGCAGATGAAAAACTGAAGTCTGTATTACCTTTGGACTGAGAAAACAGAACCACCACAACTGGTATTTATAAGAAAACAGCCCCTTGAGAACATGTTAAAAGACAAGTCAGCAGACATTAAAAATCAGTGTTAGAAGTTCACGTAAAGCATGGTTTAGCCAGTCCATGTATACCAAATGCCTGACTCCAGGAGACAGTTATGTAGCACAACTGATCAGAGGACAAGAAAGCTATGCTTGAGTTCCTCTTCTGCACTAGTTGATGCCATCACATTATCAAACTGTTCAGAAAGACAAAGTTCACCCTTTAGACTTTAACTGCCAGTGGAGCTGTAGGCCCATAGGTTAGAACTTTTCCCAGAAAGCCTCATCCTATCCACACATACAGTACAGTTATTCCCTCCAAGAAAGCAGGAAATAACGCAGTAGGTTTCATCTGAGAGGACGAACAAGATTCTCTGCTGGAGGTGACACGTAACTGATAGCAGGGAGCTTTGTCACCGATTTTCAATGCATTCCTTACCTTCAGCTGCTGCTGGAGCTCACTGTTCAACCTGGCGAGCACAGCGTTGGCTTCTTTGTTTTTTCGTATAGCGGTCTGAATAGCCCTTTTCTGCTTGGAAGACTGTCTGCCAGACAGATAAATAGAAAACATTTCAATTAAGAGCCTCAGCAGTGGCTGATGCCAGAAGACCAGCCATCCATTTTGCGCGTTTGTACTCCATATACAATGGACTACACTTCAAAGACAAGGTATGAACTACACATTTAAGAGAAGAAAAATGTAACACTGAAATGAGATGGCTGAATCAGGTAGACTATTTGAAAGTAAAACGGTCACACTTGTTAATCTGAATGACAGAAACATTTTAGGCTGTCTCAATTATTTCAAAATCACTGCGTTCTGATTCCGCTTAAGAATAATCCCTGCATAGCTGTACTTATTGCAGCATCTTTGCTTTAGCTGTTTTCAGAGACTTGCAGCGTTTGAAGATTCAGGAGTCGTTAAGAGAAAATACAAAAATCATTCTACGCGGAAAGAAAGGACATCTGCATGAAAATACGGTCTCAGATTTTTTGGGACACTGCTGATTCTGATGTTTCTTTACTTCAAAAATTAATCTTTCTTTCATTCAAAGCAGTCATTTCCATCAAAACCATCTGATGTCACAAAAAGGAACAGGTAGATGGCTTATGGACTTTCCTCATCTCTTTTGCAGCTTAAAGAAAAGATTTCTCTCCTATTATTATTATTACTCTATATTCCAGGGTAACTGATTTGGAGGAAATTACAGTTAGGCAGACAGGTACAAAAAGAGACAGCTCTGTACGTAAGGACCAACCTATTCCAAGAAACACAAGTAACAACAGGAAAAATAAAAGAAAATACAGAAAATACTGGCTGAATATCCAAGCCATTTTCCAAATAGATTATTTGAAAGTTTTACATGAGGCATCAAGAGCTCTTTAATGACAAATTTGATCTAAAACAGATGCCCTGTTTAAATAAGGTCCATAGTGGTACACAGTCCCGATTAGCTCTTTTCTCTTAACAGAGCTGACGGCACTGATCTTTGCAACAGGATCTCTTTCGCAGCACAGGCAGGTCTTTATGCTGCCATCTTCCAGTGAACTGTCAGTTTTCTGCTTCACGATTTTGCTTCAAACCGTTCTCCACAGGCTATAAAGTAATAATGGTAGGAAAAAATAAAAAACAGGGAGATACACCTCTGTGGTCATTTAAACATTTTAGGAAAGATATAGACAAGACAGGATTAAGCCAAGATGCTAACAAATGCTGTTATCTTCCTTTGAACCACTGTGGAATATGCACCCCCAAAGCACAAAATAGCACTTTAAGGGCATCCTAGGAGTCTTATTACTTATTCTAATCTCCAATTATGCAGCACAGATTCAGTTTACTGATAAACAGTTTGCCAAGAACCGCTCAACTGATTTGGGCAGCTCAGTTTTGTTTCAGACCAAACCAGATGTCTTTGCAAGGCTTCAGGTGAAGGCGGGCTATCACGTTTGCACACTGTTTCAGCTGATGGAGATGTATGGACCCTATAGGGCTTCAAGTGCCTTCGCTTACTATTTGTACAGCCCTTTCTCCACTGCTATTAAATAAATATATGGTGAAAACCCTACAAGTCTTTGTTGCTGACAGTTTCAACAGCTATATTTATGAGACCAAACAACACATGCTGGGTTTGGCAATTATGGGATTATCACAAGCGGTCTATGGCTCAGCTCATACCAGTGGCGAGTTCATTTCCAACCTGCCTTGCGATGAAGAATATCACAAGGATATGACCAACATCAAGCATTTCATGACTCAATTTCCTGGGCATTTATCTGGTCGTATCTGTCCACACGAATGAGCAAAATTCCAGAAAATATATGCCAGGCAAACCACACACCCACAGAGCTAAAAGGAGTTGTGTTAGAGATGCTGGTTGAAGAGCTAGGCTTGCTCTTCAGACATGTCTACCAGGTACAGAGGTAGCACACCTTTGAAGAAGAGCCTATCATTCAAATATCACCAACTTATACAGTCACTAGAGACTTAGTCTGCATTTGAGAAGACAGATGTAGATTTCAGAGACTTGTATGTTGTGAAGCATTCTCAAAACCAGAACTATTAAGCACAAAATTACGCAAAGAGCAAACCCTGCCACATCAGATCTCATGCAGTTTGGCATGCTTGGTACAGGTTTTTACTTTTGGACTGGGAGGTGAGGCTTGACGGCCGGCAGGGAAGAAGTCACATTTATAGTGGGAGAAAGCTCGGGGGTCTCCAGCCCCTGCGCCTCCGTCCGGAGTTTCCTGCGGGCGGGTTTGGAGGGCGGCTGAGCGAGAACAACCTCCTGCAAGGGAGAAGCACAGCAACGTTAAGTCAGGCCATATGCGTCCTGTCATTAGGCTGGGGAATAGCTGTGACACAGAAATTGCTGACAGCTGGCCTAAGATTTCATAATTTAAAGAGGTACAGAGCTTAATTCAAATTTGGTAATAGCCTCTCAGGTTTCTGCCTTTGAAAAAAGGAACAACTACTCCTGCAACCCCTTAATGAATGAAATGATTATACTGGTGTTTTGTCTTCATCTGGATGACAGGCTCTTCAGAACTGGATTGTATAGCTCTGTGTGCATTTGGGCGGGGGGCGGAGGGAGGGGTATAAATACATATACTAGCCCCCAGTTGACCCTAAAGCATTAAAACCAAACCAAGATTTATTTTTAATTATGCTCAGTTGGTAAGAATCAATAATCAATCACTTGCATCCCAACTTACTACCTCACCCATCTGTCATGGAGCCTCTCCCTTCTCCCCTCCTCTCCTACATGAAGCAACACTGAAAATAGCTTAGAAAGACAAATGTATAAAAACATCCATGCAAAATTAACATGTCGGAAGTGTAGAAGGCTAGTTATTTCTCTTGATGAGCTACATCAAAGAAACAGTCTGGTTAAAACAAAGAGCCTTGGATTTTTGTGACTTCAGTGGTAAGAAGTGTTTTCATTATTTTAAATTAAGACATCCTTTCTTTTGCAATGATAAGTACTTTTAATGCCTTATAGCCATTTTAAATCTGAACTATAAATATATCCTTTTCAGTGTTATTTTATTATTAGATCTCTTTTACAAGGGATATAACTATTACTGCCCCATTTCATGAATGAGAAAGCTAAGACTCAAAAAGATGAAGTGACTTGAAAAAGGTTATACATTTAGTGTCACAGTCAAGACCAAAGACCAAATTTTATTATCACTTGCACAGTGCACATTTTACTGGGACAGACTATCTTCCTTACTATGTTTTGGCCAAATGTTAATAAAATAAGAAAAAAATTAAATGAGGAAGCATTTAATGACCTAGCAATCATAAGAAAAAAACCCAAGACTGCAGCAAGCAGCCTGACTCAGCAGAAGAGTCTACTATGAGTGATACAGAATGAAACCAACATAAGACCATCAATAATTAATCTTAGGAGATTACAATTATTAGAGGAATTAGAATTATAAGGAAACAAGGGGTTTCAACATTAAAAAAGTTTGGCCATTACTGAAAAAAAAATATCTAAAAATATTATGAGATGTTTTGATCAGGACGTCAGCACATCAGCGCTGCACAGATCTCAGACAATACTGTGCTCTGAAATCCTATGCCTATGCGCAGCTCCCTGCAAACGCACGATGTACAGCAAGTGAGGAACTTGCGTGTGCCTTCTACAACTATAAAACTAGTGGGATGCCAAATGCACAATCCCAGTCTACCCTGAACTGCGAAAAACCTACCAAATCCATAAGATAAATCCCTCTTCCATTTCAAACGCAATACTGGAAGAAATGATCCAATACCTAAAAGCAGAGCCCTCTGCAGGGGCTTTTTGGCTGGCTGCTGTTGCACCACGCAAGCACCCACCAGGAAGGTGGGTCAGCGCTGCACCAACAACCTGCTTCCCACACCCCACAGCCTGGGCTTCTCTGTATTTTAGGGAGCCAGCATGAAGTAGGTGGACCACAAGGATTTCATTTCCCCAGGAGGGCTGCAAAGCAGAGCGAGGAAGAAGCAGGGCTAGGCTAGTAGCAGCATGCAGTGAGCACAAGTGGAGCAAGGACGCTGCCCCGAAAGCCTTATTGCATACAGGAAATGACACCGGACATTTGTCTGTGCCCCCATTAAGGTAAGAAGTGTGGTGATGCTCCCTGGGCAAGGTACGCACTAGGTACAGCACCTGCCAACAGTTCTTGGTTGGGCTGAGCAAAGGTCTTGTAGGTGCTCCCTGGCTGCAGGAGGGGCTGGAGCAGGAAGGATCTGCATTTGCCCCCTATCAAAAACCCCTTCTGGCTGAGGCTGGTGGAAGGAGGCGGTGGGAGCGTGACCAGGAGTGGAGAAAGGCTCACAGCCATTGCTAAGGCCGCTCCATCCCTAAGCAAGGCCCTGTGAGGACTGCCATTGCAATTTCGGTGCTTGCGTTATACAAATGATATGTTCATACAAAAACATATTAGAAACTGCATATCTTGAGCAAATCTCTCCCAGTCTATGTGCATTTAGTAGCAGATTCTGACCTCTAGCAAACAGGTGTGGTTACATCAAAACCAAATCCTCAATAACTGGAAGCAAGAAGTGCATCACAATTTGGAAGAATTATAGAGAGACAGGGGTCAAGTACAATCAAACTCTTTTTCGTCTTCCCTAAGGCTCCACAAGCCCCTACTGATTTGAAACAAATGGCAAGCTGCCTCTCTTAAAGCACGTGCATCGTTGTGTATGTACTAAGAGCTTTTTTAATGATTTATCTGAGCTGATGTCACACGTGATCCCGGTTCTCTCTAGCGTCTTGACCTCCAGAGAAGGTAAACATGTGAAAACGTAACCCTAACCCTCCATTTAATTGCTTTAAAACTTAAACCAACCACATTTGTTGATGAAGGCAAATCACTCCACAATGGTACAAGTGCAGGTCTCACCTTTTTTGCTGAACTGTTTTCTTCTGCCTGCGATGGGGGTCTATTCATCTGAGGATGTAATTCAACCTCAGATACTTGCTCTGTCTGCAACAACAAATCAGTCATTGCTATACCCAGAAAACGACTAGCAGTCACATACAATAAAGTCAACGAAAGAAAACGTTATACAGAAAAGAAAAGTTACTTTAACAATTCAACAGTAGGGGAAATAGAGATCCAGGGTGACAGCTGAATGGATGACACATCTTTTGCAGATTCTTAATGAAACCGTTTTCTTGCATTTTATTGTGCTAGGAAAACAAGAGAAAAGTTTTTCTGTGAAGCGTTAGGAACCATGTCTCTGAATGTAAATGACCTAGTACCCAGACCTTCTAGAGTTTCCCTTACGGCCTAAATACTCAGAGCAAGACTAAGGGGGTTGGATAAAAGCTACAAAGATCTTGGTTGCGCCCTGTCACCTTATCATCTCCTGATGCTGATGAAAATTCATTGGAGTAAGCCTCTGTCTTTGAAGTTTGCAAGGCTGGAGCAAGAAAGTCTGAATTATACCAAAAATTCCAGTAAAGTTACTGAAAACACAAACCATAAAAGAAGCCAAATAAATCTTCTTCCCTCCTCCCTTCTCACATTTCCAACAGAAACTGAGCTGAACACTCATCACACAGGTCTACACTTCGGCAAAACAACACACCCTCCCCCCAGCATATCTGACCTAGCAGCAAGTTAAAACAGAGGGTTAATCCCTTGCTTCGCCTCTCCTGAAATCTTCCAGCATCTTTCCATTCACCAGGACAGGGCACAGCACATCAGCGAAGGGAGGGCGGCAGGATTTGGAGCTGCCTGTCCCTGTGCATGCTGCAGCAAACATGGTATAAACACGGTGCGGCTGTTTTCTGTCCAGAAGGTATGGGCTGGCTCTCCAAGACAGGGAAGGCAGGCAGGAGCGGGGAGGCTGAGGGCACTTGGCTCTGGCAGCGGCCTCTTCTCTTTCCCAACTTCTGCCAAGTCAGAGCCAGGCTGACAACGGCCCCTAGGCAGGAGAGGCAACCCGCCATCCGGCTCCGTCCTCAAAAGAGGCTTGTTTCTACACAGGTGAAAGCTTGCATTTAAAACCAAGTTCAAGGCAAACCTCAAACTTTAAAGGGGCCAGGATTTTAGCCATAAAAATTAATAATAATAACCTGTCACGCACTGAAGAACCTAATTCGCTGCTGCCAATAGGTTTCTGCATAGGCCCATCAAGCTCTGTAGCAGTCACAAGTTTCCCAGTGCTTAACTGTAAGTTAAATAAAAATGACAGAAAGCACAGAATTTGGTATATTTAAAAAGGAGGAACTTTTTCGTACCGCTTCCATTTCTTTCATAGCACACACAATAAGAGCTGTACAGAAAGCTGTAGGGCAAATGCGCTTCTGTCAGGTTACTGCTGTTCTCCAACCGTACGGTGTCGAACATGTGCACAGAGGAGGGAGATTTATCATCTTTTTTTAAAATGCATGTGAAATTCCTCTGGAGAGGAGGAAAAGGTGTCTTGGCTGACAAGATTTCTCTCCCTGCTTCTTCTAAGTGTGCTACACCTGTAGTGTTATCTGATGGTTAAAAAACAAAAACAAAACAAACCCGCTCTGTAGTTTTCCAGTATTATTTGGATATTAATATCTTAAATATTTGGATTTTAATAACTACCTGATACTAACATTTCAATTCTGGAAAGCTTTTCATGGATTGAAGAGCTGCTTCTATAACAGATTTCTGGTACAAATAGGGAGTGAAATGGAAAATCTTCTTTTCTGTCTGCAAAAATCGAAGACCTTTAGAAGTGCGTTTAATGCAACAGAGCATTCTTTATCAGCAAGCTGAATAGCCCCTAACCTCCATGATTTCTACAACCACTTTTTATGTATTTGAAAGAAATGAAGGCTCTAAGCACTCGTAACAGTACCCTGGCAAAGTCCATGAGGCCTTCATGAATGATTTGGGAATAGCAAAGTTCAAATACCCAGTGGAGCCACACGATAAATTTGGGACTGAATCACATCTCTTTGACAAATCATTCATTCAGGGACAGCAAGAGTAAACACAGTCTTTCAGAGAGCCACGTAATACGCACACTATAAACTAGAGCTTTGCTGCACACCACCGAGCAATGACAGAGGTAGACGAGAGCCAGCTCTTAATGGCCCTTCTTGGACAGGGAGCACTAGATACCCCCCTAACCTGGCCAGGCAGGCAGTTTCTGGTGCTCACATTTTTGTTGGAGTCTACGTTAAACCTTGTATCAAAAGCAAGAATACAGTAACTTATTCCACAGAATGAAAAAGAAAGGAGACCAACCCCATGTTATTTATGTGTAGATGAAATGCAGCTTTTCAAGAACCAATGTGTTCAAACAGCGTAGAAGTAACTAAATAGACTGGTACTATACAATGTCAATTGCAAAGAAGCAGGAAAATTGAAAACACGGTAAAATAAAAGACCTGGAGGGAGGGTGGGAGGTAAAAAAGAAACACCACCACCACCACCCCTTTTTTTTTTAATGGTCTCATTGCAGGAGAATACTATTTTAAACTGAAGGGAACTGAAAAGGCAGAAAAGGGTAAACTTTGTGTTCTTGTGGAAGCGAATATAAATTGGAGTGCTGATGCCAGAAAGTGTAAGATTTCAAAATTTCCAACAGTTGGGTATCACAGCTCCTACTGATGCAAGATACATTTTTTTACTAGCCGAGTGCTGTGATGTGGCTGTCAGCCTAACAGCTGTGGCAACCGCTGTGCTGCAGGGCTGTGGTACCTACCCGCTGGCTGAGGTTGGGCCATTGGGCTGGCCGCTCCTCCCCGCTGCCAGGATGTGAGGACGGCAAAGCTCAGCAGCCAGCAGGGCAAGGACTGGCTGGGGCAGGCAGGTGGTAAAAATAAATAAATAGTTACACTTGGCCAAAAAAAGAAAGAAAGAAAGAAAGAAAAACAAAACCCCCTAGTTCTGGTGATGCAGCTCATGCATAATGAATAAAACCAAGTGACTGCCATGTCCCTAAAGTGCCACCTAGTGGCATGTGGGACAGGCCATTTCTGAGTTTTGCTTAGAGGAGAGTACCAAAAAAGAGCTGTCTGCATTATTCAGAGCCTGCAGACTGAGCCTGCCCCACAGGGTGGGCAGACAGCCGGCGCTGGGCGCCATAAGCCTCGGCTCTTTGGAGCGTCTCCTCTCCCTCTCATGCAGAAGCCAGGTGGACACATTAACGGTGTGCCAGCAGAGGTCCAAGTTCTCCTCTACGGAAGACCTCCATTCCTCAGAGCGACGTGCCTCTGACATAAGTGCCCAAGTGTGAAAAAATCAGCATGCTGTTGCAGGGGATTTTGTCCAGGGACTGACAGCAGGCAAAAATCTTTTGTTTAACTGCAACGTGCATCGATGCAAAGAACGTTTGCTGATTCAGCTAACCCAACAAAGTCCTCTATGCAAGGCCCGAGAGGCTTTACAAATACGTTTGCAAGCTGATGTCTCCCCACACTGGCCCCACATGGATTTTAAAGGAAAAATAACTCCTGCTTTTTCCTTTCGCAGAGGGAATCTTCACAGATTTCCTTCCCTTCGCTGATTTGGATGTGGGGTAAAAGCTAGTCCCTGTAGCCTGGTCATGGGCAGAGCAAGACCGGCTCCAGGATACTCCAGTACAAGCTCCTATAGTGGAGTGTAAGGAAAAGGCGATCCATCAAGAGCAGCTGAGGCAGGTTCCCTTTAGTTCTTCATTGGTTTTATACCATGCTTAGTATAGTCTTTGAGCAACTCACTTCTCATTCGGAAACACAGCAATAAACTGCCTCCCTCCAGCACAGCCATAAACGTCTTAAAATTTTCCCACATCTCGGAAACTTCTCATCATTATATTAGTGTTTAAAATTCTTCACCACTGGTTTATAAAATTGAGAGATTAGACATTATGCAGTATGGTCTTCCAAAGGAAAATTCAGTTACAGTAGCACAGAAGTGCTTAAAAGTGCACCTCATTCATGTCCACAGAATGGAGTAAGCTACTGACATAGGGAGTGCTGCTGTGCTGGTATGGCTGGGTCCACATCCAGGGTTATAATAGTTGGGCAAAGAAAATCCTGCTCATGTGTGCTACCAGCAGTGCAAAAGAGAGTTTGCAGACCAGGCCTAAGAGCACCTTGATTTTGGGAAGAAGAGTAAGTGACCACTGAAAAGAGCAAGACAGTGTCCTATTCCAAATCTCCTGAAGAGCTTCTCTTTGCAAAGCCCAAAGTCCAGTTATTAACAGGCTGTATCTCCTCTTTCCCCAGCGCAGTCTCATATTTTCTAGGAATAGCCATACCCTCCTCATTCTTCCAGGTAGCAGATAAAACTGGCCAACAAAGTTTCTGTACAACGGCCACGGTCAGAGACCAACCTGTGGCCTACGGCCAATATTGAGCATTAGGACAGATAATTCCTCATCGTTAAGGAGAGCATTAGGAATCGCAAATGCTCATTATTTGATCGCATGATCCTTGACCAGCCATTCATAATGTCCTCACTGCTCCATGTGATGATCCTTAACAGTACCTTTCTAAGAGAATATGTAACGCTTGCTTAAGCACAAAGTGCTTCGAAAGCCTCAGGTGAAAGATTTTCATAACTATAAGAGAACGCATTACCTTAACAACTGGTTCTTCGCTTACATTTCCAGTTCTTTAGCTTTGCAATGCTGGATTATATGTAGATTTCACACCCACTTTTCAAGACAATCCGTAACTGATCTTCCAGAACAGAAGGTCTACGTGGAGCTTTCATATTTCTGTTACCCGAGAGCCTTTTTGCGAGAGGCAATCTTTCCCACAATTCAGTCTCGCCCACACTTACGCTCCAGGCTAACTTTACACATGGAAATAGTCCCATTGTAGTCAATGGCACTACTCACAGAAATGAAATTATCTCTGTGCATTCATTGGAATAGCCCATAATCATTACCTATACAGTGCCACTGCTTAGCTTTGCAAAAAAGTACTGAGAACAGCTTATCTGTAAGAAAAAGTAGGATACTGAATATGCTTAATGCTCAGTATGTGTCCATTGCAATCTTCTATCATCTCTACGTAAGTTCATTTAAGAGGTATTTTGCTCCTTTCTAAACATTCCTATTTTTGCGCTTAATGCCAATTTCTAAGAAGTCAAGATGTCTCAATTCCAGTTTCTGTGAGTCTTGTGCATCCCACACCGAATCATCAATTCTTTCTATTGCTTGTTACAGAAACTGAAAATGATAAGACAGAAAGAAAACCCATAGGGATGCAAATGCAACAAGCTGCCAGAGTCTTGGTGTGCTGCCTGCTTTCTCAGCGCTGTGCAGCCCTGAAGTTTTGATAAGCTGCTTCTTTCCCTGAGCTATCTGAGGGCTGGTGATAAGGTTGAGGAAAAAGGCAGTAAATACAAACAAATCGCTGCAACATTCAGCCCATTTGCAAGGAAAGAATAGGACCCAGATGGAAGCATTAACAATCTGTTTTAATACTCCACTTCCACAAAACCAGATTAACGTCAGCTAGAAAGGGGTATGTGCATTCCACTAGAGATAGAGGCATTAGATTCTCAGCTTTTTTGTTGTTCTTTTTACAATAAACGTGAAGCCAAATTCAAAAATTATTACAACACATTTTAATTAAGATACTCGCCCTTCTTCCGCTCTCTCAGAAACCTCTTCAGAAAGGATTTTATGGCATTCATCAGCTACTCCCCAAATTCAGTTTTAACTGTGCTACTTTCCACCACTTTTTAAGCCGTAATTTATTTTGTCTGGTCATTTTCAATTTAATATATGATTTTCATGAGAGGAAGATAATCCACTTGTATTATATTAAAGTGGCAGATGGCAAAATCTTTCACGTTACAGAAGACTCTCAGTTTTATTACAGTTACAGGCTTCTTCAGTACCTATTTGCACTGATTATACAACATATATTATCGTGCAGACAAAACCGTGGAGATGATAAAAAAACCCCACCCTCTTCTTGCACAGTGGTTGTAAATGCAAGTTAAAAAGGTATTCCTTTGGTTTAATATAAAACGGTTGTCTGGGAGAACACCATCATGTATACGAATAGCATGCTGCCAAAAGCAAAATCTTCACTTTTTTTTTTTATTTCTATAACAAAAAAGTTCCTTCCCATAAAGCTCCAGGTGTCCCGCCAGCACTTGAAATTCCTCACATAATTTCACAGAGTTAAGAAGGTGCCTCGGTTGGCTGAACATTTTCTCCAAACAACTCTGTGACGGAGATCAGCCAACCCTACCTCATCCTCCATGCACCTTGACTTTACCCAAAGACGTTGGCCATGGGGGGACCCCCGGAGCAGCTCCCAGCATGGAGCCTGCACGTGACCATCCCACTCAGCAGGACAGACGGGAGCCCTTCCCCACCTCTTGGCCTCGGCGTGGCAGATCAGCGTGGGCACGCATAATTGACAGTTACAGACCCAGCCTGAGCGTACCCCATGCTCGTGGCTCTCCATGGATTCAGCAGAACATGGGGGCATGCCAGTAGAGACAGCTTCTTGAACTGGGTCCCAGTTTTCACTTGCAATTCTGGATGGTGAATGGCCAAAAAGCTTCAAGGAATTATGAAGTATCGAGTAACATTTGGAGAGCGAAACATTCGATATGTTAAAAAGAATAATATCTTCGCTTTCCAACAGCACCAGGTGCCGGTGACTGGGTAGGGTGACTCGCCTATCATCCCTCCCAGCACTTTGTTTCCATAATTTCACTAAATCAGTAACTTCTAATGGTAACAATGGCCACTAAACTGACAGCCTAACTCTGGAGCTCATATAACAGTGAGATTTTAATCTTCAGAGCTGCAATGTACTTGGGATGTTTCAATTTGATAACGTTAACAGCTGCCTACCTACTCCACTTCACTTCACCACTTTGCCTTCGTCCATAATTTCTTCAACATCTGTCAAAACTGCCAGTGTGGAACCAGTGGGAAAACCAGGTCTCAAGGTCTCCAGAAATGAAGTCCTGCACAAATCAGTGTGAATTTACAAAACCAGTAGGTTTAAAATTTAGACTCGGGGAAAAGAGGCTAGGAACGTCAGTTTTTTCAGCCAAGATATACAAGGTTTTCTTCCAGTCCCACTGTTTTTGAATCACCTTATGTAGCATGGGCAGGATTGAAGATAGGCCTTCATTACTGAACAGGAAGGTATTGAAACAGAATCATTTAAATAAAGGAACACTGATATAATTGGGCAATGTTGCAGATGCTGAGCTGATGTTGGATAAAATCCTAAAGTTATATTTGCTTTTAAGTGTTCATCTGTTAATTCCTGTTAGCATAAATATGTTACTAAATCTCCCACAGTAAGCAGCTGTGGTAAATGACTTCTGTAAGCTTAAAAGCCAATGGTAATAAAGTATTATTTTGTTTTCCATTAAAAAAAATAACAACAGAGGCTTGTATGAGATGTGCATACACGTTTGGTTCCAGTGAAGTGTTATTCATGAGCACCCGAAGTTATTTCCTATCTGAAATCTCTGTCACTGCAAATTAGCTACATATGCTATTGCCTTCCTATCGCGATTCTTACTGCCTCCAAATTACACAAGTTTTCTATGTACAGCTCTGGGTCTGCACAAAAGTTTTGGGGCCACCTTAATGCCATTTCTCCTTGATGACTCAAGTTTACCATTAAGCTAGGAACACAGGATCAGGAAAAGTTACCCAAGCCACTGAATCCAGTCCTCTACGAGCCCACAAAAAAACACAGTAGGTATTTCAACAAGCTACAGGTTTTCTGTTCTATACACCACCACTCAGGGTGGGGGGACGATGATGGGGATGACACAAAAAAACCCAAAAAACTTAAAAAACCCAAAAAATAAAAAAAAAAAACAAAAACAAACCAAAGAAGAGCGGAAGAGCCATAACTATAGCACGTCATGAGAAGTGAGCAAGAGAGGTAAGGCATTGCTAGTGTCCTAAGTCTGTACAATAGCTTGCAGCATATTAAATATTTATGGTCTGAAGAAATAGGGAAACTGATACAGATAAAATTATCCTTCAATCCAAGCAGCTATTGCAGACTTGCTAAGCGTGAGATAGGCTACTAGGGATTACAGAAGGTGTCAGTGAAGTTACACACAGGCATATACAAAGTAGAAAAAGGAAAATGCTTCAAAATAACGTATTACCCAAAACAAAACTGTAGTCTTTGTATAAGCCTATTTCTATACATAATGTTTCCAAGTGCCCTTTACAGAATTTAGGCAAAACTTGAATTACTTTCTTTTTTTAACAGAAAAGCAATACGAATTGAGGATTCTAATAAAGCATTTCATACTGCATTTCACAGCATCTTACTGGAAACATCAATTCAAAATGGCTTGCAGCACAGAGAGATATGGCTTGGAATTTGGGTTAAAAGATCGTAAGTTGGAGATAGTGGTGTATTCACATTATGTAAACTTGCCCTTTGTCCATCTTTATTTATTAAATTTATTTATAGTCACCATAGGGACCTCAGATGAAAGGACCACTGCATTGGAGAACTGTCTGGTGAATGCTCTGAGGAAAACTTGGGTACAGTTTGTGGGCTGATGCAAAGTCGATACAACGCTGGACTTTGGCAATGGAGAAAAATCCCGAGGAGATGGAGCTACCATAGCCTTTTAGAGGCCACCAAGAAGAAAGAAACACAGAGTTAACCCACCAACTCCAAAACCCGTCGTAGAGGTAAGAGGAGATGCAGCCGCACCTGTAAAGGTGTCTACCCGTCAGAGGTGTGGAATGGCACGGGCTCGCAGCAGCAACCCAGAGCAGAGAAGCCAGCCCCGCTGCTATTTCCCCATACACTGGCCAAGTCCTCACAGGATCCCGAGACTCGAGCCTCTCACAGTAAGCCTGTGCATCCACTGAGCTCTGGAGTCAAGGCCACAGCAGTACTAGCTCTAAGTTTTACCTTGTGCTACACTCACCCAGGGATACAGTCCTTCTCCCTCATTATTCAGCTGACTGCACTATGGAGGTGGAGTTGGATGTGGACATAATTTAGTAAGTTTGTGATATGACTAGAAACGTTTGGCACACTCTGAATAACCAGTGTTTCAGTAACTTACTGAGCTTGATTACCTTGGAGGTTCTGACAGGAAAAATAATGTTTTCCTAAAGGTTGAAACAAATTCTACTAAAAACAACAGCAACCCCGGACCAAAGTCAAGATTCCATTTCTATATTGCTATTGATTAAGCTCACAGAAGGACTTCTGCTCCACTGAAATGTAATACCTACCCCTTGATACCTCTCTTTTATGCACTTTGGCCTTTACATCCCATGAGCCCTTTAATCTCACTCTAAAGAGCCAACCGGTCCAGGCTGCTTCTCAGCCATCCATAGAAAACTGTAGTCCTCAGAAGAAATGATTTCCCTCTCCTCCTCCATCAACTGATTTCCAAAGCCGAGCCAAAATAATCACACCACAAGCATACTTACATGGTGCACTGCCACCTGAAATATGCGGGGCTCGCTTCATTTCCAAGCTACATTTGTCATTCACAGTGCTTAACTGCAGGCATATAGCAAAATGTTATGACAATAAAAAAGGATTTTCAATAACATTGTTGAAAAATAAGTTAAAACAGAAATTTAAGAAGAGTTTGGTAAATCCTGAAACAGGAAAAAGCTGAATATGTCATTCCAGCATCATGGCTTTTCTTCAGTTCTTGACCCTGCCTCGGTTTTGAAAGCAGATCCCTCCTTCCAACTTCTTCGTGCTCTTTAAATCAAGGGCCCCACTGGACTAATGTAATCCATATGCTTACTATTGTTTACATGCTATTCATAAGGGTCAGCTCAGCTGAATTATGACCCCAGCACACATGCTTCCCTACTGTCTGTTACCTTTATCACAGAAAGGCACGCTTGGAGAAAAAATAAACAGAATGTGATGAGCATGAAGTTTATTACATTTTCAAGAACTGTTTTTATGTACATTTTTGCTAGACGTCAGAACAAGAATATTTTGATGAGATACTTGATTAAATATCTTTAAAAGTCATCAGAAATAAATTAGACGTGAGTGATGCATGTAAGCAAAGCATCAGCTATATATTCATTACTGAGTAGACACAGAAGCCACTCTTTCTTTCTTTCAGAAAACAGACTTTTGTATTGGAGAGGACTGGATCAAGAATTTCACATGAGAATCTTGTGTTTATCGTTTTAGAAAGGTCCTATGTTCTGCATGGCCCAGTGTAGGATGAGCAGCTGGTTCAGGATTTGTGATGTGGTAAGGAAGCTGCTGGACATGCATAAATAAACTAACATCTCTCCTCACTGCCCTGCTACAGAAACGCAAATCTACCACAGGACAAGAAAATGAACAATTAGCAGAACCTTGCTTGAAAACAATGGGTTTTTTCCCTAAGAACAGGATTTGTTATATTTACTGCTTTTCCCGATGGCAGCGAGAGGGCTTGCAGTGCATGGAGCTGGCGCACTGTGGCAAGTCCAAGCAGTGGCAGGAGGGCCGGCGCGTGTTGCAGCAGCAGCTGCTGCAGGCACAAGGAGGCAGGGAGCCGCACCGCGGGATCGGGGCAAACCAGAGGGAAACACTGCTCTCCAGGGAGCGTTAGACAAAGCAGGAACGTGATGGGCGCACTAAGGAGCATGGGGTGTTAGCAGCATGGCTAATGCCCTACTGACTCGGGGGAAGCACGCAAGCTCAAACCAGAACGCTCTACAGTCCTCAAGGCAGAAACTAGCTGCACTCAGATGCTAAACAGGGCTGGGGAGAGGAAGAAAGCAACGAGCTGCTGGTGGAGCTGGGGGCAGCGACAAGCCTTTTATCATTTCTATCCTAAGCACTGTGCAGCAGGTGGTGTTCAACAGCCGACTCTTAAGAGTAAGTCCAAAACTCAAGTGAGGACTGTTTCTGGCCCAATGAAGGTGCCTCACGAAGTTTTTACATATAAAAAAGGGGCTGTCAGCTCCCCTGTAGACTTGTTTTCTATTATACACCTCACCTAAAGGAGTAATATATGAAGCATACTGCTGCCTAAGACTTAACAGAGCCAACAACATAAAAAGAACAAGACACTGATCCTCCATCATTTCCTAAAACATGAAGAAGTATCTGGATGCAGATACACATGGTTTAGTCAATTTGCATTGTGCTGTGGCTGTGTGATGCTCTCAAAACAAACAAACAAAAACCCACCCAGAAAGCAAAACAAAAGCATGCCACTAATGGTTTGAAACTTAATAACATAACTGACACGGCATTTGCTTCCTTTCAGCATT
>NW_008824940.1:1398666-1401661 GCF_000699105.1 Pygoscelis adeliae | reverse complement strand
TTTGAAGCATCTGCTCTGATGCTTCACCCCCCCCCGAGCATTTGAAGCTTGAGAAACAAACAGCACATATCAAGCCCATGCCTTTCAGGCATGAAACTCTTATTAGTAGACTAGCCTTACTAGCCTTTAATTTACAGTTTTGTCTAGTGGGTGCATGTCAGCTCCACTACAAAGGGATTTAATTAGTCTGTAACTTGACATTGCAACACACCGGCTAGACAGACCAATGAAGAAGGACGTGTATGGAACTGCAGAGTGAACTGCAGATTTGCATTAACTTGGAAGCAAGAACAACAGCCACGTCCAAGCCAACTTGTGCTAACCACTGCAACAGTAACATAAATAAGCGAGTAATACAGCAAAGTGCTAAACCTTTGTCCATACCTGAGACACAGGAGGTCGAGGGGGCAGTGCAGGTGGTGGTGGGGGCAGCCAGCCAGACCTCACAGCTGAACAGCGAGTAAAGAAGGGGGGGAAAAAAAAAAACAACAAAAAACAAACCCACATTAATTTAATTCCAAATAAAACCAGAATTAATTTCCATGTGAAAAGGCAGCATTCAACATTTTAATAACAGAAACCAAACCTGACTTTTATTGAGCAAACCCTGTTTGAAATAACTTCATGAGTAGTGAATAAGCAGTGATTTAATTGCCGTAAAACCCCACAATGTTATGATAAAAAGCAGAGATGGAAGCCAGTCAGCCACAAAAGCTGTGGCTAAAGCAATCCAATTCTAGTTAAAGAACCCCAGAAACAGGGTCTACTTGTCCTTGGGACTTTGCTCTTTGTCATTAACATTATTGCCTTTTTTTAAAAGTGATTCTTTGCCATCCAATGTAGACACTAGCATTCATTCCAGATAAAACACACTATGTGATGGAGTGCAACCTTAAAAAGAAAACATCTGCCATGGAATTAATAGGACAAAAGCCTAAACGAACGAAAAAGAAATCTGTTTCTTTGGCTTTAGGTTTTATATTTGCATATTATTACTCACTGGAGGTATGTCGGAGGGAGGAAGATAAATAAGGAGAGGAAGACAAACCCTAATGGTCGGTTCAGGCCCCTTTAACATAATGCAACATCAGCTTTTAGTTGGAGCCAGCACAAAGTGGAGGGTAACAATCACATAGGTCCAGCCACTGTATTTCTCAGTTTCCTTAGAATACCTAAAACCCATCACGGGACAAAACTACAGGACAGATGATGGCTTCCAAAGGCAGCTGCAGAGAGGAGGACTAAGCTAGCACAGAGACAGCAACCACGACTGGTGGGAGTCCTTAGGTGGGTTACCCTCCCCAAGCTCCTGTCGCACTGAGTGCTCAGCACTTGCACTAGCAAAGATATCAGACAGTCCATCTTGCACTGGTGGTTATTCGTATAGCAAAAAACCCCAACAATATTAAAATTAGAAATGCCTTTTACCACAATAATGCTAAGCAAGCAATTATTTTCATACACTTTTTATTTCCATGCATGTTTTAAAAAGCCACCAAGACCATTACAAGCCCTGTTACAGCTTATCCATTTACATATTTTATATGCCAAGTCTAAATATGTCTACATGGTTGAAAATACAAAGACAAAAGATGTAACCATTAAGGACAACAGTGACAAAACGTGTGGGTTAAAACATTGAGAACAGTCATATCGACTATATACAGCTCCAGAGAGGCTTATTAATACATTGGGGTTTTTTACATCTTCTGTATCATCATCTCTTGAATCAAAATGAAGCCTAATATCACTACGCACAATGCCAAGGAGAGAGGTAGAACAATTAAATCCCAACTTAGGTTAAGCAAGGGAGCCACTAACACACCTACAGGTGTAAGAGATTTGAAAAAAACATGGTCTTTAGGATCCTTTCTCTTGCATTTGATTAGTTCCATTTGTAAGGCCACTGCAATACCAGCATGATATTGTCACTACATTCGCCATCTCTTCTGCGCAACTAATCTTTACAAAGGAACAGTGGAGCAAGAAACCTTCTTTTCCTTTAGTCTGAACTTCATTTATCTGAGCACTGGCAGTGGCTTTGGCAATTACAGCTAATAACAGTATTTGAAAACACCATCTAACTCAAACACCAGCACTCTGTAGGTCCATCAGCTGCACGCTGTAATAGCGGACAAGTACATACGCTCAACGTAATATGTTTATCTTCAGGAAACCTTGTGGGAGTCGTGTTATGACGCTCCATAGAAAACACCTGCATGCACCTTACCCTCCCACCACCACCAGCGATTATCACTGCGAGGGTATCATCTCTGCTCTCCAAACAGCTCTAATGTCATGGTGGGAGCACTAATCACGCACTCTTCCTAACGAGCCCCTGGCAGCCCAAAAACGAAGCTATGGAGTGCACTGCTGCCACGAGCACGGGGGTCCCTGGGAAGGGGCACGTGGGGCTGGGATCTGCAGGCAGGCACCGGCCCCAGCAGCTCCCTCGGCCCTTCCAAATGTACGTTAACCCCCTCCAGGGTTCATCATTTTTGTAAGTGCTGGCTTACGCTCCGGCAGGCCCTCAAAAGCTTTACTGCAAGAGCTGCGTCCATTGAGAACTGGCCCCAACTTCAGCTCCAGAGGATACACTTACTGTCCTTGCTCCCCGATTCCTCAAACCCAGTGATATACCTAGAAAAGCAGGAGGATAGTCTTTATGCAGAAAGGTGCTGGGCTTGCTGGAAAAGCATCTCCTGAAGTGGTTGCACACACTGTGAAAACCCAGAAGTCTCCTGGGATTTGGCCCACAAAATTCCAAAGGGAAAAGTAATTTTTCTGTAAGATGGTCAAATTAAAAAAAACAAACAAAAAAAAAGGAAAAAACCCCCACACCAAAAAACCCCACCCCCAAAAACCCATTTCTTCAGCTTTCAAAATACAACATATATGAATTTAGCATTAAGGAAGTTAGATGCTTACGCCATGTGCATTTGACCCAATTTCCTCTTTAATCCTGCAATTTCTAACTTAAGCTACTCATGAAATA